>NC_092394.1:42566976-42866976 GCF_030028105.1 Mobula birostris
TTTGAATCTCTCCACTTCCATGCCTGACTGCATTCATCCATTTAGATTAAAAATTAAAACCTCTTTTCCCTTATCAATTTTCTTCAAACCTCTTTGAAAACAAAAGTGTGACAGAGGGCTCTGTAATATTAATAGGATTTAATTGCCCTCAGGAAGATCATTTACATTCCATAGTGAAGTTTTGCAGTCTTCTGCTCGAAATACAAGGTAAACAGCAGCTGGAATTCCATTTTAGATGGAGCTCTAGTGGGAAGAGTTGGAGGCTTACAAGCCAGAAGTTACTAAAGTAAACAGGCAGCGTTTCAACAAATAATGAAGTTTGTGTTCTTTGCTGGATCAATGAAGACAACCCTTGTGTTTCTGCAGTTCGGTTACAGACATTTGCCCTTACATAATTCACAAATCACTGCCTACATGTCTGAGCTACAGAATGAAAATCTATACTCACAATTTCTTTTTTCAATTTACATTTTGAGGTTCTTGGGCAGATAATGTGGAATATTATGGAAACTGTGATACAGACTGTTTTCTCGGACTACAAATATCTTCCATAATATGGAGGTCACTTATATAATCTTATAACCCCAAACTACTGGCTTACAGCTCATCCATTTCCTTCATCAGCTGGCTGTGGTACCAAACCAAAGGGCCAACCTGCCCATTTCAACATCACCTTCCAAAGCTGCTTCTCTGGTACCTGGAAGGAGATGGCCCATGGATCACTACGATCTGGAAATTCCCCTCCAAGTGATGGTGATGGTTTGGAAATATAAGGAACAGAGATAAAAGATCATCTGTATTTGATACATGTACTTTAAAGCATACAGTGAAATGCATCATTTGCATCAAATCAAATCAGCAAGAATTGTTCTAGGCAGCCCAGTGCCAACATGCTTCTGGCACTAACATATATCGCTGTCCCTTCTTAAGCGGGTTAAAGTCCTGCAGTTAAAGTCCAACTGCACTGTAGGAGGACCTCATAACAACCAGAAACTGACAATAAACACAGGCTGTGAGCCAAGGAGAAGTCTGCAAGGTACAGCACTGAACCTATTTACGTTGTATTGTAAACTCTAAAACTGCTGGCCCGCTGTGAACAGGACATTGCTACAAATGAGATTACAAACATCAGTGAAGCTCTGGGAAAATGGCACTAAAAATGACAACCACTTTATTGTGGCCAGGCATCAACTTTACTCTTCATAGAGGCTGCCTAATCTGCTGAAAGGCCATGGCACATTTTGTTTTAAGTTCAGCTGTTCAGCATCTGCTGTATTTTGTGTTTATATTATTACAAGATTCACATTCTAAAATGATAATCATCTATTTTGCCTGTCAGACAATTACTTATTGGAATTCCATCTTTGATGGTCTGATTTCCAAGAACAATTACTCAGGCATTACCCGCAGTCAGTGGTGAGTGACTTGTTGCCTGTTCAGAGGAAGATTTGGTTAACTTTGGCAATCCAAGAATTTTTGCTCAAGAGGTTAACGGCAAACACAATGTAGCAGGAACATCAAGCCAAGTGACCACTCAGCCAATCATCAAACTATTGGCTTCTTATTTGAACTTTCTTAGTGGGGTTGCATCCTTCCCCTTTCCCAAGAGTCCTGCAATTTGTTTTCCTCCCTAAATTCTCCTTTTGGAAGTTTTAAAAATTTGGATTCTGCTTCCTCCAGTTCTTCAGGCAAGGCATTGAAAACATTGCTCTCCTTCTGTCCCACATGTGGAACGTGCATAGACAAGAAAACAAGTACAAGCTTCTTGTTCAGGACATAATGCTCAATGATTTTCACATAGATATGACAAAGTCATACGCAACTTAAACTGCAGATTTTACCATGCTTCCTGACTGAATTTACTGCATTTTCTTTTCCATTTGTCTGCTGTGGAATTCAGGATAGAAAACAAAATAGAATGTTAGTTTATTCCAGAATAATGAATGTAATGGAGTCATACAGCAGGGAAATAGCCCTTTGGCCCATCAAATCTATTCATATTAATGGTAATTATTCATGTTAATATTACTCATTAATGTTAATTCTGCACCAATAGCACTGTATTTCTTCTCTCCAACTGGCCATGCTCCCAACAACTCATACCAGGTTACGCCATTCATTTCCATATTAGGAATCAATCAACCTGTTAAACTGTATGTCCTTGGGATGAGGGTGGAGCCCTGTGCAGTCAAAGGAGAATAAGTAAACTCCACACATACAGCGCTGTAGTTCAGGACTGAACCCACTTCCACCTAATCTGTTTTGTAACACAAGGGCAGTTCCTGTCCAACTGTTGTAAGACCATTTAATGGTTCTCTAATCTAAGATGGACTCTTGACCTCACAATCTACATCATTACGATTTCTATCTTTTCGTTTACCTGCACTAAACTTTCTCTGCAGCTGTTACGTTTTATTCAGTATTCTGTTATTGTTTAATCTTGTTCTGCCTCAATGCACTGCGTAATGACTTGATCATAGAATTTTTTGAGGATGTAACTAGTAGAGTGGATAGGGGAGAACCAGTGGATGTGGTATATTTGGATTTTCAAAAGGCTTTTGACAAGGTCTCACACAGGAGATTAGTGTGCAAACTTAAAGCACACGGTATTGGGGGTAAGGTATTGATGTGAATAGAGAATTGGTTAGCAGACAGGAAGCAAAGAGTGGGAATAAACGGGACCTTTTCAGAATGGCAGGCGGTGACTAGTGGGGTACCGCAAGTCTCAGTGCTGGGACCCCAGTTGTTTACAATATATATTAATGACTTGGATGAGGGAATTAAATGCAGCATCTCCAAGTTTGCGGATGACATGAAGCTGGGTGGCAGTGTTAGCTGTGAGGAGGATGCTAAGAGGATGCAGAGTGACTTGGATAGGTTGGGTGAGTGGACAAATTCATGGCAGATGCAATTTAATGTGGATAAATGTGAAGTTATCCACTTTGGTGGCAAAAGTAGGAAAACAGATTATTATCTGAATGGTGGCCGATTAGGAAAAGGGGAGGTGCAACGAGACCTGGGTGTCATTATACACCAGTCATTGAAAGTGGGCATGCAGGTACAGCAGGCGGTGAAAAAGGCGAATGGTATGCTGGCATTTATAGCAAGAGGATTCGAGTACAGGAGCAGGGAGGTACTACTGCAGTTGTACAAGGCCTTGGTGAGACCACATCTGGAGTATTGTGTGCAGTTTTGGTCCCCTAATCTGAGGAAAGACGTCCTTGCCATAGAGGGAGTACAAAGAAGGTTCACCAGATTGATTCCTGGGATGGCAGGACTTTCATATGAAGAAAGACTGGATGAACTAGGCTTGTACTCGTTGGAATTTAGAAGATTGAGGGGGGATCTGATTGAAACGTATAGGATCCTAAAGGGATTGGACAGGCTAGATGCAGGAAGATTGTTCCCGATGTTGGGGAAATCCAGAACGAGGGGCCACAGTTTGAGGATAAAGGGGAAGCCTTTTAGGACCGAGATTAGGAAAAACTTCTTCACACAGAGAGTGGTGAATCTGTGGAATTCTCTGCCACAGGAAACGGTTGAGGCCAGTTCATTGGCTATATTTAAGAGGGAGTTAGATATGGCCCTTGTGGCTACGGGGATCAGGGGGTATGGAGGGAAGGCTGGGGCAGGGTTCTGAGTTGGATGATCAGCCATGATCATAATAAATGGCGGTGCAGGCTCGAAGGGCCGAATGGCCTACTCCTGCACCTATTTTCTATGTTTCTATGTTTCTATGATCTCAATGAACAGTATGCAAAACAAGCTTTTCACTGTATTTCAGTACATGTGACAATAATAAACCAATTCCATTTACAGTTATGTTCTTAAAACACAATTCTCCCTTCATTAAACCATATTAGCTCTGCCTGGTAATATTTTCCATTATCATGTCCCCAGTGATGAGCTCCACTCTCTTCTTGACAAGTGTTGTTAGTTAACTAATCTATAGTTCCCATTCAATTTTGTTCTGTAGTGCTGTTATACATGCTATTTTCCAATCACGGGCAACAGTTCCAAGCAAGAGAATTATGTAAGCTTATCTCTGATGTGTAAAGACTGAGAAAATATGATACGGTAGAATGTAGAACATTTCAGCGCAGTACCGGCCCCTTGGGCTGATGTGCCAATCTTTTAACCTACTTTAACATCAATCCAACCCTACCCTCCCTCTTAAATAGCCCTTTTTTTTTCTACCATCAATGTGCCTATCTTAAATGCCCCTGATGTATCTACCTCTACCACCACCCCTAGTAGGGTGCTCCATGACTCTCTCTGTAGAAACACTGCCTACAATTTCCTCTAATCGCCTTAAAATAATGCCCCCTTGTATTAACACACATTAAAGTTGCTGGTGAATGCAGCAGGCCAGGCAGCATCTCCAGGAAGAGGTACAGTCGACGTTTCAGGCTGAGACCCTTCGTCAAGACTGGCAGAGTCAATAAAATGTGAGTACCTGGGATGGCAGAGTTAATAAGGTGTGAACTTTGATGTGTGTTGCTTGAATTTCCAGCATCTGCAGTATTCCTGTTGTTTGCCCCCTTGTATTAGCTATTTTTGCTCTAGAATAGTGTCTCTGGTTATTCATTGTAGTGTGGCAGTCTGAATCGAAATCAATAGGTGATATTGATCATCATCACAAGCCTGGGTGGAGGGTATGGAGATCCTGAGATGAACAGTTGTCAAGATCCCCCTCTCGGCCTCACCAGTGTAGTCCGAAGCAAGGCTTATGAAGCCATACGTTTGGCATCAGCTTGGCTGCAGGAGCTGCTGGAAGGATGTTCAATGATGTCCAGCTGCCTTAGGGAGCTCCACACAGGATTTGTTGCCTGGGTTTACTCCTGCAGCCTTCGTCTCTCCCAACACTGCTCACAAGGCAGTGGGTCTATTTACATAATTGGGGATCTGGTTCGCACGCAGGTGGGCATCTCCACACGCCGCTGGGCCTGCGTGCTGCATGTGCAGGGGCCAGATCCTCTCCCTGTCCTCTGCAGTTCGGCCTGACTCTGAAAGTAAGTTCAGTTTCCGTGTGTCACCAGTGAGGAGGCACTACATGAGGCTTGATGTTCGAGAGGCTACGTACCGGCAGCGAGAGATTTAGACGTTCTGCTCTCCTTTTCGCAAGACTTTTACGCAGTGGTGGAAGCTGGAAGTGAGAGCAACAAGCACTACCCACTACACCACCACACTAGATGCATCACAACAACCATTTTGACACCACTGGTGAAGGTATTGGGCTAACAGACAATTTTCTGGACCATTGACTCTGAAGCATGACTTCAAATGCCGTGATATAATAATTGGATTTAAATTCTAATGGTTAAGTAAATCATGAACTTTAGATCAGACGAGTGGTTTAGCTACTAGAGCTACTACCTACACAGCCTCAACAACCTGGCTCAGTCCTAACCCCCAGTACAGTCTGTATGGAGTTTGCAAGTTTGCCCTGTGGCGATGTAGGTTCTTGTAGTTGCTGGCCATGTTTCAATGGGAAAAGTGGAAGAGGCACTGATTGCTACAAGTCTTCCTTGGATCCTTGAACTGCATGTAAAGGATGGGGAACAAATACCCAGTGTCCAGTCATCACAGATCCATTCTTGCCATCTATTTGAGATGGAAATAGGTTTTCTCATCTTGTGCTTCCTTTCTTGCTTGGAACCCCAGCACCGGTTTGCAGACAAAGTTGGGGGTGCATCCTCCTACTGAATGGCTAATAACCGGATGATCTGTGGTGCCTTTTTAAAAGGCAAAGAGATACCGATACATCTTCATGAAATTTCTTGGTTCCTGCCTCAGAGATCGTCAGCAACCAGTCATTTTTAACCAATGAAGCCCAAAAGGTTGCCACCTGCAGGCCAATGAGACATTTACATGAATTAATGTCTCTGGGAGCAGATGGCTGGAGAATCAGCCCTGACATTGACACAGGTTTCAGTGGGCGTTTGGGAACACGCAGATTTTTGTAAATCCTGCTGAGGCTCCATTAATCAAACAACTTTCAAACTGAGAACTGGGGGTGTGCTTTAATCTAAGCATCCCACACAACATCACTTGAGTAAGATCCATCATTAGACTGGATACTTGACTATAAATGTTACCGCTCATTACAGATGATACAGCAAAACATAAATTTTATTAGCAATTACAAGAAATGAAGCATAAATCTAATTGTACATACTTATATGAACACCTTTACCAGTGTCAAGGATGAAAAGCTAATTAATCTTAAACCTATAAATGATATCAGTATCATTATTACTGAAAATGAATTTAGATTAGATTAGATTATGAGGACACTCAGTCCTCATTTATTGTCATCTAGAAATGCAGGCATTAAAAAATGATACAATGTTCCTCCGGTATGATATCACAGAAACACAAGACAGACCAAGACTAAAACCGACAAAAACCACATAATTATAACGTATAGTTACAACAGTGCAAAGCAATACCGTAATTTGATAAGAGCAGACCATGGGCACGGTAAAAAAAAACTTAATTGCATAGGTTTTCCTCCTGAAGCTTTCTCTGTACAATGACCATCTCCTCTCTGCGTCTCTCTCTCACTCCTGGCCATCTGGTTTCCAATACCGTATCATTGAAACATTGTCACAGTTCTTACTTAATTTTAATTTTGAGATAAGACAGTCTCAATCACTTGAACAAGGGATTATCCCTACCTACATAATGACATGGAAATTCCTTCACACTTGCAGAGCAGCGGCACTGAAAACATTGAACACATGAAACAAGTCAACAGGATGAATGGGGACAGAAACAGAATCAAAGACTCTTCAACAAGATTAGAAAATTGAGAAGGAAAATGAAGGGAGAAGATAGATGGATAGATAGATACTTTATTGATCCCAAGGGAAATTACAGTGTCACACTAGTATTACAAGTGCAAAGATATAAATATTAGAAGAGAATTAGAAAGAATAAAAAAATAAGTTACCACAGTCTAACAGGAAGGGATCATCACTTCCCTGGCTATAGGTTGACTATAGGTTAGGCTATAGAGCCTAATGGCTGAGGTTAAGAATGACAGGAGGGAAGGAATGAGATCAGAGTAAATGTCTGTGATAGAATTCAAAGTAAAGTTATCAAGGTTACAATTATCTTAAAAGGAAGAAGTTGGGAGAAAATAAGATAAATTGAAACAAAGCACAACCACAACTAAGAGGAAAGGGCTTTCCCTAGAATTATTAAACTCTGCATTAAAACCCAACGTGTCTAGACTGAAAGTAAGATCCCGATGCTGTCCTTTGAGCTTAGACAGGGTATCATTGGAAAAACAGAGCAGCCAAAGACACAGAAATCAGAGTGAGAACGTCACCTTAATTCTCCTTTCACTTCCACCTCTGTCCCCTATATTGATTTAATGATACCTGGCACAAGTTTGAGGACAGCTCCTTATCTTCTCACTGGGCTTATTACATCTTCTGAGGCTCAATACTGAGCGTCACAATTTCAGGTAACCCCGCTCCCCCTTTTATTCATGGATATTTCTAAATCTTTGTTTCAATTACCCTTGCTGCTATTTTGTTTCAGGTGTTAGTTTTCAATTTTACAGCACAGAAGGAGGCCATTCATCCTTCTGGGTCCCTGTCAGCTCATTGCAGAGCAATCCCATCAGTGGCATTCCCTGTCTCTTTTCCTCTCTCACTTCCTCTCTCACATGTCCATCAACTTCCTTTTGGTCCTTTTTGCCAACTACATACATTAATAGCTTTGCAGCGGTTAGTGTAACACTATTACAGTATTAGCAACTCAGGTTCAGTCCTGCTGCTATTTGTAACTATTCTCCCCATGACCGCGTGGGTTTCCTCTGGGTGCTCCAGTTTCCTCCCATAGTCCAAAGGTGTCCAGGTTAGTATCGGTCACATGGGTGTAAATTGGCGGCACAGGCTCATTGGGCTGGAAGAGTCTATTACCATATTAATTAGTAAAAATAATTTATTAATGTTACATGCCCGAGGAGATCTGTTTTTTTTATGAGAATGATGAAATGGTCTTTTGGAGGTCACCTGATGTGATTTTCCCACCGATGTGAGGTCACATGATGACATGTGCCCCGTGACTATATAAGGGTCGTCGCAGTTAGTTTTGAGTTTGTAGATTTCCAGGTAGAATGTGTTGTGCCTCCGTTTCTGTTGCGTGTTTGTTTTTATGACGCAGTTTCATTTTTAAAATGGAAGGTGCTTTCTCTTACAAGATGTTGTATTATTAGTCTGGAATTTTGTGGCTGGAAGTGCCAATTTACTCAATTCTGACGTTTGAAGGGAGAGTGAAGAATCCATCAAAGTGAAGAATCGAGAGAAGTCGGCATCGTTTGGCAGTTTAATAAAGAATCGACCTTATTGAGTCTTCGTTGGAGAGAACCTGCATTGAGATAACTCTTGCAAAAGGGCAATGAGTTCATGCGAAAAGGTGCTCTCTCTCTAAAGGAATTTGAGGTCAGTCGATTTAATCTGTTTATTTTCGGCATCGGGAATCCTGTGAACAGAACCAGCAGTAAAGGTGCGTCTGTGAAGAAATCCTTCTCCAGAGAAGTCTCTCCTAATTGAATGTGAAAAACTGTTGGACTTCCGAAGCTATAGCTTTAAGAACTATATCTGACTGTATCGCTTTAAGAACTGTTTTCGCATTTAACGCTTTAAGAACCAGAGCTGAGTGGCGAGTTGGTGAACGGCTGCGTACCTGTTAACTTCCAGTTAAAGTTTTCCTTTGTTTTTTTTTCCCTTATCGTTTATACGTGTTTAATAAATGTTTGCTTATTTTTATATAACTTGTCTTGATTAATATTCATTGTTGCCGGTTACGTAACATGAAAAACAGTGGCCAATTTACCTCCCATCAAGGAATTGGAGCTCACATGGTGACTGGGAGAATGTGTAAACCCTACACAGATAGTGTCAAAGGTCAGGATCAAACTCTGCTCGCTAATAACTGTTGTGAGATTGTGCCATCCGTTTTGGTCAGTTTGGTGGGTTTGCTGCTCTCTGCTGCATTTGGAAGTATCTCAAAATTCAAGTTCCAAGATTGTTTAATGTAATTTCCAGTACAGCAATGTAAAGGAGAATTAAATAATTGTTACTCCAGATCCAATACAGCTCAAAATAAACACAATAATTAAAAAGAACAATAAATACAAATATATAAGATAGCTTACATGCATAGATTGATTGTATGTACATAAAATGACACTAGGCACAGGAGTCTCTGTACATAAGGTGACTTTGACAGGAAAAGATAGAAGTAGTGGAGGTGAGGAGGGTATCTCCTGAGTCCCATCACAGTTACCTCCTCATCCCCTCTTTGCAACTTAATCTACACTCGTCTTCTCACTGTTTCAGTTGTGTTGAAAGATCCTCAACCACCTTTCTCTTTCCTCTTATGCCGCCATGGGGCATCTCACAGGCCCAGTTTCAGAATCAGAGTCAGGTTTGTTGCCACTGACAGTAATTGTGAAAGCTGTTGTTTTGTGGCTGCAGTGTGATACAAGCGTAACAAATTGCTGTAAGTTACAATAAAAAATAGTGCAAAAGAGGAATAGCAAGGTAGTGTTCATGGAGTCATGGACCGTTCAGAAATTTGATGGCTGAGGGGAAGAAGCTGTTCCTAAAACATTGAGTGTAGGTTTTCAGGCTCCCCTCTGATAGTAGCAATGGGAAGGCAGCATGCCCTGGAACGTGAGGGTCTGTAGAAATGGATGCCACCTTCTTGAACTACCAACTTCTGAAGGTATCCTCAATGGTTGCAAAGCTTGTACCTGTGGTAGAGCTGAATGAGTATGCAACCCTCTGAATCCTCCTACAATCCTGTGCACTTGTACCTCCATACCATCTGGTTACGCAGCCAGTCACAGTGCTCTCCAAGGTGCATCTGCAGAAATCTGCTGGAGGTTTTGGTGACAGACCAAATCTCCCCAAACTCTTGATGAAGTTCAATTTATGATTTTTTAAAAACAGTGCAGCAGAATATCAAATTAGTTTGCTAATACTTGGCATAATCCACAAATATTCTGTGCAACCACACATCTGTACAGAACAAGCAAAGCTTAGGTGCTTTGGTTCAGAGTTCTGGATGAAGAATTTGATGTAACTCTATACATAAGATGCTAATGAGTTAAGGATGTATCAAAGATTTTGCAATATGTGCATTGTTTTAATGGTGCATTGAACTCATTGTTTGGGCAGCTGTATAATTTAAAATACATATGCTTTTCCATAAATTATTCAATATTATAATCTTCATTTTTAGTCCATTCCATACAGATATATAAACATTGTTGATCCCTTAGTTGTAATTTGATGCCAAAATTTAAGAGGTGACTTTTTGTACGCAATGAAGTAAATTAGTTCTCTATACCCGTGACTTGCAAATGATTGCGCATTAATGTAGGCATGTGATTTATTATTTACAAAGAAAAGTGATGTTAGTATTCACAATTTAGTAATATATTCAATATACTTATCTAATGAATGTAAAATTAAGATAATTCTGCAGATTCCATTTTTCTCAGCATTTTAGAACAAAAGTCAGCTATAATGAAATTAAGCAAGAAATACAAATTTGACTTTTTAGTTTGCTCTGTTCTTTAGAGAGAATGAACTAAACAACCTAATATGTCCACTACAACACTTATTCAAAAAATATCAACATGCCATGATGATAAATGGAACAGGATGAGCTAGAAAATGAAATACTTCAGAACTGTCTTCTGCCCGTCTCTGGTGATCAATTCTGTACTTAATTACTGTAAACACAAGGAAATCTGCAGATGCTGGAAATTCAAGCAATACACACAAAATGCTGGTGGAACGCAGCAGGCCAGGCAGCATCTATAGGGAGAGGTACGGTCGACGTTTCGAGCCGAGACCCTTCGTCAGGACTAGGCGAAGTCCTGACGGAGGGTCTTGGCCCGAAACATCGACTGTACCTCTTCCTATAGATGCTGCCTGGCCTGCTTAATTACTGTATACTTCTTTATGAAGTTGCAACGGAGGCGGAAGTTTGATTTCTTTCAAGAATTTTCCAAATGAAAGTTAAGATCATGCTAAAATTGCAGCTGGAGTTTGAAAACAGCAGTTTACAGTTTCACTGGATATTCCAATTAAACGATGATCCAGAAATGCAGGAATTTCAAGGCGTGTGGGATAATCGCAATACATGGTGAACAAGAAGTGAAGATTTTTGGTATGACTCCAATTGCTGTTCTTTGACGGATGAAAGAGATGCTATAATTCTTCCACTTGTTTACAAGGAGCTTAAGTTATGGAGTGCTCATGGTGATGGTAGACATTTTACTTCAAATAAATAAGGGTCAGAAAGATGCTCCATTAGCAATGTTTCTATTGGCTGACTCTTAACTTTAATACAGAATGTTATATCATTTTGCAAAGGTGTGCTATACCTGATATTTGATTTGACACAATGAAGTGATGAGTAGGCCCAGGTAATTCATACCACAGCACCGTGCCATTGCAAATAGGACTGAAATGCAGGAGGTATTGCATCATTCAAACATATTTCTTCAGAGTAGTTCTCACCAACTATACTTTAATAGCATTTTTCATCACAGCATTGTGTAGAGGTAATGACCAAATACATTGTCAATGGCTATTTCTATTAACTTTACATCGTACAATTTTTGCTTTAATATTTCTTTTCTACTTTCCTTAAGAACTGATTTTGTTTTCATTTCCATAGTCATAAAACACAGAATCTGTCAATATCCTTCAGCCCGACATCTATGCTGACCAAGATACCTATCCATTCTGTGTCCCTACACTTTGCCTATATCCCTCTATTCTTTTCCATCCATGTACCTGTCCAAATGTTTTTCAAAAGCTGTGATTGTACCTGCTTCTACTAGTTTTTTTTCTGGCAGCTTTTTCATGAAAGAGTTCTGCATGAAAAAGCTGCTCCTCTGATCTCTTTTAATTTGTTTTCCTTTCGCACCTTAAACTTATGTGCTGCAGTTACAAACTCCTCTTTCCTTGGGAAAAGGCTGTGATTATCTACCTTCACATATGACTATCTGCCACTCGCAATTATTTAAACCTCTATAAAGTCCCCAATCACCCTCCTGTGTTCTGGTGAGAACAAACCCAGCCTACTCAATATCTCTATGTAACTGCACCCCATTGATTTCAGGCAACATCCTTGTGAAGCTCTCCTGCACCTGTTCTAGTGCTACCACATCCTTCCTATAGTGTGGTTCTGGAACTTCACATAACATTTCACACGAGGCCCAACTTGTACAGGTACAACATGACATCCCAACTCTTATAGTGAATACCCCTGTCTATGAAGGCATGCTAACTAAATGCCCTCATAACTTCCTATTCACCTCTATCACCATTTTCAAAGAGCTATGAACTTGCACACAAGGTCAGTTAAATTCTGTACATCAACCCTTCTAAAGAACCTGCTGTTTACTGTATGTGTCCGGCCAATATCAGATGAAGAAAAATACATTATCTCACACTCGCTTAGATTAGATTCCATCTGCCACTCCTCCACCCAATTTTCTAGCTAACTTGTTCCTTCTGCATTGTTAGGTAACCACTCTCACTATAAACAACTTCAATAATCCTCATTCTATTAGATCATGTAGTGTAAATTTTCATCTAAGTCAGTGTATAAGGTCCTAGTGCTGATCCCTGTAGTACATGATTTGTTATAGATTTGCATTTCCCCATTCAAATCTCCTATATTATGCAGGTTCAAATATGAAAAGTTAGTTTCTTTTTCCAAGCTAAGGAATGGTCTTCAAAATTGTGAAGCTTTTTTCCATTGACAAGGATCACGATATAGTTAATAGAGGGCAGAAATTTAAGGTACTCACAAAGGGGTTGAATGGGACTTACGATGCAAGTGGATACCAATTCAGAAGTCTTTGTGAAGGTTCATTGTTGGAACAGAGTATGTGACATTTTAATTATTAATAAAGAAAAGGCTATGAACTTTATAACACCTTTCATGTATCATTTAGATTATTCTATAGTGTTTTACTGCCAAGGGAATAGTTACACAGTGGGAAATTTGTACACAGCATGGTCTCAGAAACCATAAAATGTTGTGGATCAAATGAATTGGCTTGTAAATGAAGCAAACGGTGGGAAGAGAGAGAGCAGCGCGCCGCACGTGCTCAGCCCTCCAGTGAAAAATGATATTGTATCCGTTAAATAGGGGCTGTGGACAATTCTGATTTGATGGAGATAGCTGTGAAAGCACAGAGGAACATCTGGAGAAATTTCTGAAACGCCAGTTCGCTGCTGTTGTTACTGCGCAGTCGGGAATCTTCCGGAGGGAAGGCCTCAAAATCCCCGGCTTTGCCTGCTACTGGTGACCGAGGCTGAGGTCGAATTGTTCGGCCAGAGATGGTGCTCAGTACTCGGTGTCGGAGAGCTGATCGGAGGCTCGAAATTTTCGGATGACTCAGACTGTGGTCAGGCATGGCAGGGAGAGTTTTTCTTCCTTCTCCCATCTGCGTGAGATGTGGGACATTTGAGAGACTTTGAACTTTTTACTGTGCTCATGGACTTCTTCATCAAGTTATGGTTTTGTTGCACTATTGTAACTATAAGTTATAATTATGTGGTTTTGTTAGTTTTTTCAGTCTTGGTCTGTCCTGTATTTTGTGATATCACACTGGAGGAAATATTGTATCATTTCTTAATGCATGCATTACTAAATGACAATAAAAGAGAACTGCGTGTCTTCATAATCTAATTAACTTTGTATCTCTTCCCAGAGATGCAACTTGACCTGGTGGGTATTTCCAACATTTTGTGATTTTATTTTGAAAGGTTGTTTTACATTGTCAGTTGAGGAAATGATATTGGCCAGAGGAGTTGTAATAATTCCATGACCTTCCTCAAAATAATTCCATGGGAATTTTTTGTTTAATATTTCATGCAAAACATGGCACCACTGAGTACAACACTCCCCCAGTAATGTTTTAAAAATGTTAGCTGAGATTTTAATTGAAAAGGAAGTGAAAGCTTTAAAGGCTTGTAAAGCATCTATGTGCAATTGATAGACTAATAATCCATGGCAAATTGAGTAGGTTTAAACCAATATTTAATCTAAAATATAATCAGTATTTGGTAATATCAGTACTTAATATAGTATTTGGGCCAACATATAGCTTAGCCATTTCTCATTTCCAAACATTTTTAACTGAGGCATTAGATTTCTCCTACTATTGCCCAGTGTTAATGTTTTTATTCTGTTCCAGAGATTTCGGGACGCAAATATTATTGAACCACAGAATTGCTATGTCTTTCAGAGGCCATGTTAAACTGGATCCCTGTCTGCTCCATCACAGGCATTATTCTTGTGATATGGTTGTTATCTCACTGCTGTTCATTGGAACTTCCTTTGTGCAGATTGATTGCTCATCTGCTGCTCAACAACAATGGTGTTGTTGGAAAGTAGCTTTATTGGCTACAAAGTGCTTTGGGATATCCTTATGTTGTAAGCAGCTCAGTGTAAATACTCCAACATTTACCACTTAAACAAAGATTATAATAAATTAAACAGATATAAGAAAATTAATCACTTGAACTGAATGATATTCCAGCAGTTTAAAACTCTAGGGTATATGTTTCAGCAGATTTGTGACCACATCAGGCAATTACATTACAGTGCAACTATATCTGGAGGGAATGCAACCATTTAATTTCATTCACTTAATTCGCAAAATAAGAGAATCCCATTTAATTGAAGAGCTGGAGATTCATCAATCATACAAAGCAACCAGGACTTCATTAGAACCAAGGCATGAAGCAGTCATGAAAACATGTTCGCTTTTTAATGGGTCAAATTAGTGATTGATATGAAGAGAAGTCTGAACACATTCGGTGAAACAGCTCAGTGAAGACAATCACTAATCTCAATCTGTCAGTGGAATTCTGTGATTGCTGCAACTGACGTCAGAAGAAGGGCAGTAACTACAGAACACTAACACAAGAAAATCTGCAGATGCTGGAAATCCAAAGCAACACACATAAAATGCTAGAAAAACTCAGCAGGTCAAGCAACATCTGTGGAAAAGAGTAAACAGTTGATGTTTTGAGCCAAGAACCTTCTTCAGGACGAAGAACTGTAGAAAACTGCCAAGCTCAGGAGCAGCTTCTTTTCTACAGCCATCAGATTCTTGAATTAACCCAACCTTAGCAATGGAAGGCTATGGAGCACTTTTGCACCATTATGGACGTATTCAATTGGAATTTTTTTTACCTATGGTCTTGGTTTTGCACTTTTTCACTGTATGGTATGATTTTATGTATCATGTATACTGTTTGTGTTACTTGTACCGATGTGCTTATGATAATACAGCTAGCAAGTACCTCACCAAAGCTTGTGCAGATGGCAGTAAATGCAACTTGACTTGATTCAGGCTGTCTCTTACTGCAGTACCTTTCTGGCACCGCAAAACTAAAAAGGGTCTTTTCTTAGTTATGGTATTTTACATAGTTATGCACTTTGAGCCAAACTACACTTAATTTGTTATCTTTCTTGATCCTAAGTTAGTAAATGAAGTGCAGTTTGGCTTAGCTGACTGAAAAGCTTTTGTAGACCATAAGACCGTAAAACATAGGAGCAGAATTAGGCCATTCAGCCCATCGAATCTGCTCTGCCATTTGATCATGGTTGATCCATTTCCCTTTCAACCCAATTCTTCTCCTTCTCTCTGTAACCTTTCACACCCTGACTTATCAAGAATCTATCAACCTCCACCTTAAATACATGCAATGACCTGTCCTCCACAATTGCCTATGGCAATGAATTAATTCCACAGATTCACCACCCTTTAGCTAAAGAAATTCCTCCTAGTCTCCATTCTAAATGGCTGTGCCTCTATCTATTCTGAGGTTGTGCCCTCTGGTTCTAGACTCCCCAACTACAGGAAACATCCTCTCCACATCCACTCTATCTAGACCTTTCAACATTCAATGTTTCAATGAGATCCCCCCTCATTCTTCTAGATTTCAGTGAGTACAGGCCCAGAGCTATCAAACACTCCTCATACGAAAAGCCTTTCATTTCCTGGAATCATTTTCGTGAACCTCCTTTGAACCCCCTCAAATTTTAGCACATCCTTTCTTAGATAAGGGGCCTAAAACTACTCGCAATGTTCCAAGTGAGGCCTTACCAGTGCTGTAAGAAGCTTCAGCATTACATTACTGTTTTATATTCTAGTCCTCCTGAAATGAATGCTAACGTTGCATTTGCCATACTCACCACAGACTCAATCTGCAAGTTAACCTTTAGGGAATTCGGCACAAGAACCCCCAAGCCCCTTTGCACCTTGAATTTTGAATTTTCTCTTGTTTAGACAATAACGTACAACCTTATTCCTTCTACCAAAGTGCATGGCCATACAGTTCCCAACACTGTATTCTATCTATCACTTATTTTCCTATTCTCCTAATCTATCTAAGTCCTTCTGCAGCCTTCCTCATTTCTTGAAGGGTGAAGTCCTCTGGAACCATGTCAGAATCCAGTGATTCTTGAAAGATCATTACTAATGCCTCCATAATCTCTACAGCTACCACTTTCAGAACCCTGGGGTATAGTCCATTCTGGTCCAGGTGACTTATCTACCTCCAGACCTTTCAGCTTCCCAAGCACCTTCTCTCTAGTAATAGCAATTGTACTCATTCTGCCCCTGACATACTTGAACTTCTAGCATACTGCTAGCGTCTTCCACAGTGAAGACTGACACAAAATACCTACTCAGTTTATCTGCCATTTTCTTGACCCCATTATTACCAGCACCATTTCCCAGTAGTCCGATAACTATTCTCACCTCTCTTTTACTCTTTATATATCTGGAAAATACTTTTGGTATTCTCCTTGATATTATCGGCTAACTTACCTTCATATTTCATCTTTTCTTGCCTTATGTTTTAGTAGCTTCCTGTTGGTTTTTAAAAGCTTTCCAATCCTCTGACTTCCCACTAATTTTTGCTTTATTATATGCCCTCTCTTCTGCTTTTATATAGGTTTTGACTTCCCTTGTCAGCCATGATTGTGCCGTACACCTTTTAGAATAATACTTCTCCTTTGGGATGTACGATATCTACCCTACACTTTCCAAATTTCTCCCAGAGATTCCAGCAATTGCTGCTCTGCTGTCAGCCCTGCCAATGTCCTTTTCCAATCAACTTTGGGTAGCTCCTCTCTCATGCCTCTGTAATTCCCTTTACTCTATTGTAATCCTGATATATTTGATTTCAGCTTCTCCCTCTCAAATTGCATGGTGAATTCTATCATATTATAATCACTGCCTCCTCAGGGTTCCTTTACCTTAAGCACCCTTATTAAATCCAGTTCATTACACAGCACTCAATCTAGAATAGCCCATCCCCTAGTGGACTCAATCATGAGCTGCTCTAAAAAACCAACTCATAGACATTCTACAAACTCCCCCTTTGAGATCCAGCACTAACTTGATTTTCCCAATCTACCTGCATATTGAAATACTCCATGACTATCATAACATTGCCCTGTTGATATGCGTTTTCCATCTCCCGTTGTAATTTGTAGCCCTCATCCTGTCTACTGTTCAGCGGTCTGTATATAACTCCCATCAGGGACTTTTTACCCTTGCAGTTCCTTAACACTACCCACATTGATTCTACATTTTCTGATCCTCTGTCACCTCTTTCTAATGATATGATTTCTTTTTTTTACCAACAGTAGTACGCCACTCCCCCTGTCTACTTGCCTGTCCTTTTGATGCAATATGTATCCTTGTATGCTAAGTCCCAACGAAAATCTTCTTTCAGCCTTGACTCAGTGATGCCCACAATGTGATATCTACATCTACATGTATACCAAAAGCCCCATCCTCAGCCCTATCACTCAGATTCCCATTCCCCTGTCAAATTAATTTAAACCCTCCCCAACAGTTCTAGCAAACCTGCCCACAAATATATTGGTACCCCTTGGGTTCAGGTGTAACCCATTCCTTTTATACAGGTCATGCCTTCCCAAGAAGAGATCCCAATGATCCAGAAATCTGGAAGTTTGCCCCCTGCACCAATTCCTCAGCCGCACATTCATCTGCCAAATTATCTTATTCTCACCTTTACAGGAACATGGCACAAGCAGCAATCCAAAGATTACCACCTAGCTCCCTAAATTCACTCTTCAGGACCTCCTCACCTTTCCTACCCACGTCATTGGTGCCAATATGTACCAAGACTTTTGACTGCTCACCCTCTCCCTTTCAGAATGCCATGGACCTGATCCAAGACCTCCCTGACCCTGGCATCTGTGAGGCAATGTACCAACCGGGTGCCTCGATCACAACAACAGAATCTTATGCCCACTCCCCTAACTATGCAGTCCGCAGTCCTCCTCCCTTCTGAGCCACAGCACCAGACTCAGTGCCAGAGACCCGGTCGCCTTTTTATTTATTATTATTGTTGTATTTATTTAGAGATGCGGCACCAAATAGGCTCTTCTGACCCTTTGAGCCATGAGGCAGCAACCCATCAGTTTAATCCTAGCCTAACCATGGGACAATTTACGATGACCTGTTAACCTACTAACTAGTATGTCTTTGGACTAAGGGAGGAAACCGGAGCACCTGGAGGAAACCTATGCATTCATAGGGAGGATGTAGAAACGTTGGAATTGAACTCCGAGTTCCAACAGCCTGAGCTGTAATAGCATCATGCTAGCTACTGTGTCTCCTATCTCAGAACCTTATACAGCATCAGCACAGTTGCATTGGTTCCAAGTAAACACGGCTGAGGATTAGTACTTGCCTACATCCAGCTAGAAAGTGTAACAGCTCATCAGACTTCCCTTCATGCCCATGTCTCCCCATCAATCTATTTCTGCATTCATACCGTGTCCGAAACTTACAATCCCCCGAAGCCTTCCATCATTTCCTTGCAAAGATTCTCATCTCTCCTAGAAACTGCATTTTATTTCCTTCTAATCTCTTCTGGTTTGAAGTTCCCCTTTTGTGAGGCTGGGCTTCCAATTTCTTCAGAGCCATTTTGTCAATGCAAGAACTTGAAATAACAGGAGAAGCATGCATCAATGCTGTTAATGAAGAAATGCCGAAAAGCTCAGCGAGTCAGGCACCATCTGTTGAGAGGAAAAAAAATGTGACAATATTTTTGGTGCAGAGTGTACTTCGATTCCAAATATTTTTTAAATTGAGTTTCTACACTTACAGGCTGCACTGCTCACGGCACTTCAGCTTTTAAATAAATTGATTTTAAATCTGAAAAGAAGCGTGGGATTAAAGGGAATCACATCACATCAATCAACAGTTCCTGTTCTTTTATTGCAAATCCAGTCAAAGGTTTGTAGGTTCAGTCAGTATCCATGTAAACTAATATTACACCTGGTATTTCATTATTGATACAGTTATTGGGACTACATTTGTTTCTGTGGTGGTTTATCCTATTAAACAAACACATTATTATTTTATGAAAATGACCCAATTCTGATACAGGTGCACATTCCTTTATCCAAAATTCTGAAATCCAAAAAGCTCCAAAAACTGAAGTTTTTTTCGCCAACAGCTGACGTCACTCAGGTATGACGTGGTAGCACTAGCAGAGGCCGCCAGACGTCAGTTGTGGCTCAGCGCTCTGTTACGTACCCTGTAACTGGGTTGCCAAACCAGCAGAAATGGATCACTCAGTTGGAGTCTGGATTACTAGAACTGAGAAAGTTTTATTAAAGAAACAAGCAACACAGTAATCGAAAGGATAATAAATGCAACAGTTCAGCAATGATAAACACACATGTACACAGAATTAAGATAACAGCATCAATCAAGCTCTATCGTTGTCTAGGGGTAAATGACCAATTTCAAAGTGACACAAAGTTCAGTCCAATTTAGTTCAGTTCGCAGTAATCGTTACCATGGCGATGGACAACGTGGGGGGGAGGGAGAGAGAGAACGAGAACGACTGATCATTCAGAACGGCTTCCACTCACAGACCGGCGATATTGCTCACAAGCAGCTTTTGGGCGGGTCCTTTGTGATGTCACCTGAGGTCACCGACTGTGACCCCTCCTCCAGATGCGGTTGATCCTCTGTAGTGAACCCGGCACCCAAGCAAGGGCGGACACACACCGGGTTCCCGCTGATCATACCTTTCCACCCTGTGCGTTTAAGGCTGATCCCCCGATCAGCCATCCCAAGAGCTTCCCACTGACTCGTGAGAGGCGCACCGCTTCCAGGGTCTCGTTACCTCGAGTGTCGTGTGTGTCCTGCCTTAACGAACCTGTCTCTTTTTATTCCCCTGCTGGGGTATCGCCTGTCCATCACTTCAAACAGTTCAGGGTTCAAAGGGGGAGCCGCTCTTGACAATACCCAGACTGATGGCTCCTTCATTAACACCTCCAAATGCTGCTTCATTGTGTGCCTTATCTCTCCCTCCCCTGAGGACAGGTGGCAGACCAACTGCTGATGCCACTGATGCTAACCCAGGCCAGCAAACATCTTAATTTATGTATATTCTCGTCACAGCTCGTACTGGTTACACGTGCATTTGCTTTTCGCTGATATTTTGGGTTCACTGTTGACTTTGTGTTTAATTTTACTGTGAAAATGTCAAAAAGAGCTGCAGATACCCCTATGGGTAACAATGAGAAAAAGAAAGGGAATCTTCTCTATCAATAATGCAGAAAGTGAAGTTATTGCAGAAGCTTGATCGTGGTGTATCTGTGCGGCGTCTTACTGAAGAAAATAGTGTTGGAACTGTATATGATTTAAATAAACAGAAAGACAAGTATCTGAAGTTTTATAGTGACAGTGACATTCTGCATTTATTCCAGTAAGTCATTTACCATGTGTTTGATTTGGTTCATTTGAAGCTGTATAATTTTATGTTTTATTGAATGTTTTTGTTGGAAATAAAATTTCTTCTTGTCATTATTCCCTAAACAATACAGATTAACAATTACTTACATAGCATTTACATTTTATTAGGTATTATAAGTAATCTAGAGATGATTTAAAGTATACGGGAGGACGTGCGTAGGTTCGGTGCACCGCTGGGTCTTAAAGTCCACTGCACTGAGACGGGTTAAATAAGGGACTTCAGGATACGTGTTTTTTGGTATTGGAGGGGTATCTGAAATCCGAAAAATTCTGAATTCCAAAATGCAACTGGCCCCAAGGATTTTGGATAAGGGAGTGTGGATCTGTAACGTCTCAGGAAGACAGCACCGCATCTGTTATCAAGGATTCTCCCCATTCAGCCATCCAGGTCATGCCCTCTTCACACTGCCCCCGTCAGGTGGGACCTACAGAAGCCTGAAATTCAACACTACCAGGCTCAGGGATGGCGACTTTCCTACAGCCATCAGGTTCTTGAACCAACCTGCACAGCCCTAATCCTATCTCAGCAGTAGAACACTATGGATGACCACTTGAACCACCGTAAGCAGGTCCTCAGTTCCATCTTTTTTTTTGCTCTAATTTTTCCTCTTTTTCATGGCATGGCATAATTTATGTATTATTTGTATTCTGTATGTTTTCTGCACATACGTTCCTGTGATGCTTTTGCAAGCAAATTTTTTTATTGTATCTGTACCTCACCGTACTTGTGTACATGGAAATAAACTGAACTTGGCTGCTAGTTTAATAAAGAAGCTGGAGGCTTTTATTAAATATGGACTGCAGAAGCAAAATCTGGCAGGGTAATGTCAGATGAAAAAGAGTGACAGGCATTGTTAAACAGTCACCGGTAATGCCACCAATAGTAATAATTATAACTGTTATTGCAGAGACTAAACTTCTGGTTGGTTTAGAGCACTTAAGATTTGAAATTGAGAAAACCATTTCTCAAATGCAAGTTCTTTGCCTTTTTCAGAATAATAGATAAACCAATCTTTACAGACTGATACACGAGGAATTCTGCAGATGCTGGAATTTCAAGCAACACACATCAAAGTTGCTGGTGAACGCAGCAGGCCAGGCAGCATCTCTAGGAAGAGGTACAGTCGACGTTTCAGGCCGAGACCCTTCGTCAGGACTAATTGAAGTAAGAGATTTGAAAGTGGGAGGGGGAGGGGGAGATCCAAAATGATAGGAGAAGACAGGAGGGGGAGGGATGGAGCCAAGAGCTGGACAGGTGATTGGCAAAGGGGATATGAGAGGATCATGGGACAGGAGGCCCAGGGAGAAAGACAAGTGGGGGGGGAACCCAGAGGATGGGCAAGGGGTATAGTCAG
This sequence comes from Mobula birostris, assembly GCF_030028105.1. NCBI lineage: Eukaryota > Metazoa > Chordata > Chondrichthyes > Myliobatiformes > Myliobatidae > Mobula > Mobula birostris. The sequence goes on from NC_092394.1 coordinate 42,589,207, forward strand.
AGGGACAGAGGGAGAAAAAGGAGAGTGATAGAAAGAATGTGTGTATAAAAATAAATAACAGATGGGATACGAGGGGGAGGTGGGGCATCAGCGGAAGTTAGAGAAGTCAATGTTCATGCCACCAGGTTGGAGGCTACCCAGACGGAATACAAGGTGTTGTTCCTACAGACTGATTATATGCAATATTTAAATATTACCAAAACAAGTACTGTTATCAAACTCTGGATCTAGGAATGAAGCAATCTGACAGTCAACTAACACCATAGTAACTGATGCCCTTTCACTCCTCAAGAACCAAATACATCATCAAGAATAACCATCCATTTATAATGCAAAAATTATCCATGCAAGATATGAAACAATTCTTGATAATTACTACATGTAAACCTATTTGGTTTTAGTATCATTTAGCTGTGGTCACTGTGTGATTAATAGCTAGTTCATGGTAATTATCTATGTCTATTGTTTCCTTTCCCCCGAGGAAATAGTAATTCTTTTGCAAATTGGAGGGGATCTCTTGTGACAATTGTAACTGAAGTGAAGAGGTTAGATTGGTGACAATTTAACAAATGTAGTTCGTGTAGAACTGCGCAAATAATTCAAGAGTACGATGCATAATCTGCTTGTTGTCACTAATCTGCATTTGCAGTGTCTCTGATGGCAGTAAACTAACCCAAGCTGTTTTGTAATGGCCCACAACAGAACTGATATTAATATTGCATTCCCTTTATATTTCACTAGTGCCATATATAAAAAAAAGCCTACCAGGTAGATAAAGCAACACCTTTAGAGTTGGGTTGTAAACTAAAATGGGAATTCAGAGATGGCAGAAGTTATTTCAGTAATTGACAGTACAAAAAAAAATCACTCTCAGGAAACCAGAGCATGCATTACAAGGCAGCAACTAAAGCTCAATGATTTGCTTCACAAAGCCATTTCAACAAAGAAATCTATCGGGCTTTGAAGCAGGAGCTTTAAAAAATAATCTTTGAATGTGAGGATCTTGTCACAGATTACTGACTGTGAGTAGAGTGAAAACAGTGACCTGAGAAACCGCCCAGAATTAAAATGAGTAAAATGTGTATGTCCAGGGACATGGGTGGGCTCAGTCTACCAGACGTCAGGGCATAGAAATTATCCTTTGAAATGACCAAGTTAGCTAAACACTGGGACAGGGCTGATGTTGATTTAGATTGGGCAATTATAGAATGGAGCCTGGCTGTACCACATTCTCCCCTTAACATCCTCTCACAACATGTGGAAAACAAGACTAATCTAAATCCTATACTATTTCACTCAAGGAGTGTGTGGAGTACAATTCATAAAGCTTGTAGAATGTCACATTTAAACCAGTTATACTCTTCGCTCTGGAATAACCCTCAGCTACGCATTGGGAAAAGAATGGTGTAGTGGAAAGATGGAAGATGAAAGGTGTGAATACAGTAGGTGATATCTATGAGAATGGGATTTTCATGTCATAAGTGGATTTGCAGAGGAAATATAACTTTGTAGATAAAGGGAATTTTTGGAAGTATTTGCAAATAAGCATTAGTAGCATATTCAAGAATGATGCCCCACAAAGCAACCCTTTAACTGAATACATTAGCACAGGGAGTTCATAAAGCATCAGTGTTTTACAAAATGCTCAAACACTCTGCAGGTGAATCGTGTAACAATCTCAAAGCAGCACGGCAGAAGGATCTTGGAAGTGATATTGAAGATAATGAGTGGAAAATATCTTATCAAGTGTGGGTAGACATATTAGGGAAGCGAGAGGGAAATTTATTCAATATAACATAGTACACAGAAATTATTGGATACTAACTAGACTCTACAAAATGGGGATTGTTGATAATAACTTATGCTGGAAATGTAAAAATGAGATGGGCACATATTTTCACATGATTTGGGAGTGTTCCATGGTTTGTCCATTTTAGTGTAAAGTTCTTGATTTGTTGGGGAGTTGGTCCGGTTCCACACCACCCTTGTGCCCACGGCTTTGTCTCCTGGGTGATAGGACAATGATACCTAATGTAAACAATGACAAGTTCACTATTTTAAAGGTGAGTCTCATCACAGCTGCAAGTATATTGCAAAACTGGAAAAACCCAAATGTCCCACTGTGAAGGAATGGACTGAGGAAATGATTAAGATTTCATCATATGAACACATGTTGGGAAGAATTAACAGTGAGGGAAAAGTACAAGAGGCATGGGATCAATTTTGGTTGTATGTTAATTTAAACTTAAATTAGAACTTCTTTCTGTTTCTAAGTTTTACTTGTTTTCCTGTCATGGGATGGCTGTGTAAATATGCTGTACTCTATCTGCTCCATGACATGCTGTGCTGCTTTGTAAAATAAGAGTAAATAATAATAAAAATTTGAATTGCAAAAGAAAAGTGACTTGATCCTTTCCTAGGTTTTACTTCACGTTGAATTTCAACACATCTCATGGACCAGGATCAACATGACAATCCCCTACAGCGATTTCATGAAAGAAATAAGACATTTTGTGATGTGCAATTGTTGTGACTGGTTATTGAAGGTTCTAAGCTGGAACATCAAAGCTTGCAGTTTAGTTGATAGATTTAATCTTCAAAAGTGGTACAGCTGAAACTTCTGCCCTTTTCACCAATATGAACAAACTCATTTTGTACTTAAAGCAAAAAGCAATCTGCCGGGGCATCTTCGTGGGTCAGGCAAGTGTAGAGGGAATGGACAGCTAAAATTTCAGGTTGAGACCTTTCACCTCAACTCGTAATTTCATATTTACACTTGTATGAACTGGGTTTAAATACATATCATCCAAACACAGGATTAGAACATAGAAATCCCTGAAGGATCATTGGGGACCCAAACTATCCCAAACACAATCTATGTAAACACAAGGAATTCTGCAGATGCTGGAAATTCAAGCAACACACAAAGTTGCCGGTGAACACAACTTTGTTAGTCCTGACGAAGGGACTCGGCCCGAAACGTCGACTGTACCTCTTCCTGGAGATGCTGCCTGGCCTGCTGCGTTCACCAGCAACTTTGATGAGTGTTGCAACCACAATCTATTCCAGCTGCTACCATTTGGGTCCCGCAGCATAAAAGACAGGACCTACAGGCTCCAGGACAGCTTCTTCCATTGGGCCATCAGACTGATGAACTCACGCTGATTTGAGTGTATTTCTATGTTACATTGACTGTCCTATTTATTATAAATTACTATGATTTCACATTGCACATTTAGACAGAGACATAACGTAAAGATTTTTATTTCTTACATCCTTCACATACATAAGTAAAGTCAATTCAATTAGATTCTTTGGCCCACAACGTTGTGCTGACTATGCAACCTACTCTGGAAACTGTCTTGAATTTCCCTAGCGCATAGCCCTCTGTTTTTTTAGCTCAGTGTTCCTATCTAAGAGGATCTTAAAAGACCCTATTCTATCTGCAACAAGATTCTGTAGATGCTGGAAATCTGGAGCAATATACACAATGCTGGAGGAACTCAGCAGGTCAGGCAGCGTTTATGGAGAGGAAGAAACAGTTGATGTTTCAGACTGAGACCCTTCCTCAGGACTGGAAAGGAAGGAGGAAGAGGCCAGAACAAGAAGGTGGAAGGAAGGGGAAGGAGTACAAGCTGGCAGGTGAGAGGTGAAAGCAGGTGAAGGAGAAGGTGGGTGGGTAGGAAGGGGTAAAAAAGTAAGAAGCTGGGAGGTGAGAGATGGGAGAAGTAACAGGCTGAAGAAAAAGTCATCTGATAGGGGAGGACAGTGGACAAATGGGAGAAAGGGAAGTAAGAGGGGAACCAAAGTATGGTGATAGGAAGGTGAACAGAAGAGAATGTCTAAGAGTGTCACAATGGGGGCATTGGGAATGGGCCCAGATGCAAGACACAGACACTGAAGTACAAGGAACAGAACTTGACTAGAGTAGGGACGTGACAGGATTCAGACCAGGAGCAGGGACAAGAATGCAGACTTGCGCGAGGGAAAGCGGGACCAGGACTAGAAACCATGGACTAAGAGACAAGGCTTCGACTCCGAGCCAGAGACTAGACAAGGAGCCAAAGCCTGGGTCTTGCCTTGGGCTCGGACCCCAGAACCAGGCAAGGACATGACATGGCTTCAGGACAGGATGTGGCTGGGGTCCTGGGTCTTGAGCTTGGAAGCTGGGGACTTCAGGCTTGTGCTCTTGGAGCTTGGAAGCTGGGGACTTCAGGCTTGTGCTCTTGGAGCTTGGAAGCTGGGGACTTCAGGCTTGTGCTCTTGGAGCTTGGAAGCTGGGGACTTCAGGCTTGTGCTCTTGGAGCTTGGAAGCTGGGGACTTCAGGCTTGTGCTCTTGGAGCTTGGAAGCTGGGGACTTCAGGCTTGTGCTCTTGGAGCTTGGAAGCTGGGGACTTCAGGCTTGTGCTCTTGGAGCTTGGAAGCTGGGGACTTCAGGCTTGTGCTCTTGGAGCTTGGAAGCTGGGGACTTCAGGCTTGTGCTCTTGGAGCTTGGAAGCTGGGGACTTCAGGCTTGTGCTCTTGGAGCTTGGAAGCTGGGGACTTCAGGCTTGTGCTCTTGGAGCTTGGAAGCTGGGGACTTCAGGCTTGTGCTCTTGGAGCTTGGAAGCTGGGGACTTCAGGCTTGTGCTCTTGGAGCTTGGAAGCTGGGGACTTCAGGCTTGTGCTCTTGGAGCTTGGAAGCTGGGGACTTCAGGCTTGTGCTCTTGGAGCTTGGAAGCTGGGGACTTCAGGCTTGTGCTCTTGGAGCTTGGAAGCTGGGGACTTCAGGCTTGTGCTCTTGGAGCTTGGAAGCTGGGGACTTCAGGCTTGTGCTCTTGGAGCTTGGAAGCTGGGGACTTCAGGCTTGTGCTCTTGGAGCTTGGAAGCTGGGGACTTCAGGCTTGTGCTCTTGGAGCTTGGAAGCTGGGGACTTCAGGCTTGTGCTCTTGGAGCTTGGAAGCTGGGGACTTCAGGCTTGTGCTCTTGGAGCTTGGAAGCTGGGGACTTCAGGCTTGTGCTCTTGGAGCTTGGAAGCTGGGGACTTCAGGCTTGTGCTCTTGGAGCTTGGAAGCTGGGGACTTCAGGCTTGTGCTCTTGGAGCTTGGAAGCTGGGGACTTCAGGCTTGTGCTCTTGGAGCTTGGAAGCTGGGGACTTCAGGCTTGTGCTCTTGGAGCTTGGAAGCTGGGGACTTCAGGCTTGTGCTCTTGGAGCTTGGAAGCTGGGGACTTCAGGCTTGTGCTCTTGGAGCTTGGAAGCTGGGGACTTCAGGCTTGTGCTCTTGGAGCTTGGAAGCTGGGGACTTCAGGCTTGTGCTCTTGGAGCTTGGAAGCTGGGGACTTCAGGCTTGTGCTCTTGGAGCTTGGAAGCTGGGGACTTCAGGCTTGTGCTCTTGGAGCTTGGAAGCTGGGGACTTCAGGCTTGTGCTCTTGGAGCTTGGAAGCTGGGGACTTCAGGCTTGTGCTCTTGGAGCTTGGAAGCTGGGGACTTCAGGCTTGTGCTCTTGGAGCTTGGAAGCTGGGGACTTCAGGCTTGTGCTCTTGGAGCTTGGAAGCTGGGGACTTCAGGCTTGTGCTCTTGGAGCTTGGAAGCTGGGGACTTCAGGCTTGTGCTCTTGGAGCTTGGAAGCTGGGGACTTCAGGCTTGTGCTCTTGGAGCTTGGAAGCTGGGGACTTCAGGCTTGTGCTCTTGGAGCTTGGAAGCTGGGGACTTCAGGCTTGTGCTCTTGGAGCTTGGAAGCTGGGGACTTCAGGCTTGTGCTCTTGGAGCTTGGAAGCTGGGGACTTCAGGCTTGTGCTCTTGGAGCTTGGAAGCTGGGGACTTCAGGCTTGTGCTCTTGGAGCTTGGAAGCTGGGGACTTCAGGCTTGTGCTCTTGGAGCTTGGAAGCTGGGGACTTCAGGCTTGTGCTCTTGGAGCTTGGAAGCTGGGGACTTCAGGCTTGTGCTCTTGGAGCTTGGAAGCTGGGGACTTCAGGCTTGTGCTCTTGGAGCTTGGAAGCTGGGGACTTCAGGCTTGTGCTCTTGGAGCTTGGAAGCTGGGGATCCCCGAGGCTTGTGCTCTTGGAGCTTGGCTTGGGATCCCCGAGGCTTGTGCTCTTGGAGCTTGGCTTGGGATCCCCGAGGCTTGTGCTCTTGGAGCTTGGCTTGGGATCCCCGAGGCTTGTGCTCTTGGAGCTTGGCTTGGGATCCCCGAGGCTTGTGCTCTTGGAGCTTGGCTTGGGATCCCCGAGGCTTGTGCTCTTGGAGCTTGGCTTGGGATCCCCGAGGCTTGTGCTCTTGGAGCTTGGCTTGGGATCCCCGAGGCTTGTGCTCTTGGAGCTTGGCTTGGGATCCCCGAGGCTTGTGCTCTTGGAGCTTGGCTTGGGATCCCCGAGGCTTGTGCTCTTGGAGCTTGGCTTGGGATCCCCGAGGCTTGTGCTCTTGGAGCTTGGCTTGGGATCCCCGAGGCTTGTGCTCTTGGAGCTTGGCTTGGGATCCCCGAGGCTTGTGCTCTTGGAGCTTGGCTTGGGATCCCCGAGGCTTGTGCTCTTGGAGCTTGGCTTGGGATCCCCGAGGCTTGTGCTCTTGGAGCTTGGCTTGGGATCCCCGAGGCTTGTGTTCTTGGAGCTTGGTTGTGGGATCTTTGTCTTGAAATGTGGAGGCTGATAACTCGGAGGCTGGAGCTGAGAGACAGACTGGGAACTGAACAACAACATAGAGCCGGGACTTGTCCTTTGAAAAGCCGGGAGTCATCATTAACACAACACCAACATGAGACAGGACAGTACATAGACACAGAGCCGGGACTTATACTTAGACAAGCTGGGACTCAACCTCTCCACACAAAGGTGGGACAGGTCCACCTGTTGGGTAACAGCAGAACAGCCAGACTTACCCCATGAAGGCAAGGACAAGAAGAGACAAACACCAAAGGACAACAGACAGTTCCATCTCTGCTTCAGGGTCGCTCCAAGTCTCAGTTACAGCCAGCAATCTCCACAGGCAACAGAAACAAACGCATCCCTACCTAGCTCAGAGTGGCTGGCAGCCACTCAGCTGACCCAAGAAACAGCCAAATCCATACCACAAAGACTACTCCAACAAGTGGCAACAAGGCTCCATGAAGCAGTGGTCTTCCAACCAGGCCTAGAGATCACAAATGGTTTCACTAGCCTTCCATCAGCAGGTTGCTCCAAGGAGGACTGACAAGATAAACCAGCAGCCCACACTCAATCCCAAGGCCACTTATATTGCAAGCTCAAAGATGGGAATCAGGTGCCTATGATTAACTCAACCAAACGAGGGACAGCTGGAAGACCCGGAGTCCTGAGTCCATGGACCGGACCGTGAACCGGAATGCGGACTTCATGGACCAGACCATGACAAAGAGGGAAGACAGAATAGGGAATGGAAAAAAGAGAAGGGGGGAGAAATTACCAGAAGTTAGATAAATCGATGCTATGCTATCAGGTTGGAGGCCACTCAAAGCAAATATAAGGGTGTTGCTCTTCCAACCTGAGTGTGGCCTCATCATGACAGTCAAGGAGGCCATTGACTAAAATGATGGAATAGGAATGGGAAATTGAATTGAACTGGGTGGCTACCAGGAAATCCCATCTTTTGTGGCGGATAGAATGAAGCTGCTCAAAAAAGTTGTCCCACGATCGGTCTTGCCAATGTAGATGAGGCTGCACTGGGAGCACCGAATACTGTAGGCAACCCTGACAGACTAACAGGTGAAGCGTTACCTCATCTGTAACGACTGTTGGGGCCCTAAATGAGGGAGGAGGTGTAGGGGCAGATGCAGCACATGTCTCACTTGCAAGGGTAAGAGGCAAGAGGAAGATCAGTGGGGAGGATCGAGCGGACAAGGAAGTCACATAGAGAACAATTCTTGTGGAAAGCAGAGTGGAAGGGAGGGAAGGATGGTCTGTATAACATGTTTATCAGTGAGACCTGATAAACATTCTTTTCCAGACTGGTCTTAAAATATCTGACTCCAGAAACTTCCCATTCGAATGAGCCAATTCGGTGAGTTTTAGATCCAATCTTTTCTGACTCTTAACGTCCTTGCTCAGCCGCACTTTGTAACCTATCATTAAACTCACTCAGCGTCTCCTGGGCATGCACCTCTGAACTGCATTGCCTTTATGTACTGGAAAACAAAAAGTGTTAGCTGGTGGTGTAGTGGCAGCAGTGTCTGACTTTGAGGCAAATGGTCCCAGGTTCAAATCCAGCCGGCTCCTTGCATGCTTTCCGTTTGTGCTGGGTTGAGCGCTGAGCCGGCCTGGTAAAAAACAGACAGGTGCTAAGGAAACAGCAAACAGGGTCACCTGATGCACCACACAACGTGACAAGGAACAATAAAAACAAACTATGAACAAATACTTACTCTGCCTTCTTAAAGGAAGGCTGAGCATTCCTTATACACAAATTAAAATACTTTCCAACGCTGGAAATCTGACATGTAAACAGAAAATGCTGGAACCACTCAGCAGGTCAGGAAGGATCTATGGAAAGAGAGCTAAAGCCTTGATTTTCAACTAGAAAAGTTAACTATTTTTCCCGATACGAAGAACTGTTCTGTATTCCTTTTTATTTGTCCTCAGTATAGAAACTGGAGCATTCTAACAACTGTTTTTTATTAAAATTATTTCAGCATACTAAATACATGCTTCCTTGCATGCTGCTGCTGAATGTCTTTCTTCACCAGTAGCTGCAATACTTCAGAATAAAGTAACATGTGGCTATGTTCATTAGCTTCGCAATCCTGTTTGCCTTGTGGCGACAGCCTTAACAACATTATATGAAAGTTGCTCCTCAAAAATCGCTAAGGGTTGTTTTCCAGAGTCCATTTTCCTTTTGAAGGCTAGCTTGTGCTGTAAAGATATTGGTCTAGTAGCAACGATTGCAACTACTCTTTCACAGTACCTTTCCTGTCATGCACACTCCCAGGCCATACTCAGTAGTACTATTATCTGTTCTGCTGTCAGATCTTGTTGCTTCTACAAATATTCTTCCTCATTCCAAATTCACTTGTACATTCTGTCATTCAGATGGAATTCCTCTGTTTCTGGTAAAATGTCATTGCCCTCACTTTTCAGCTGGAGAAGTAAAACTTTCTAGTCCTCAAGTGTTCTGTGACCTGCCAGTCAGTCACCTCCTAACTCTACAATATTAGCTGTATTCAATTTCACAGTGCACTGCTTCAAGAAGGCTGATTGTATTGTCAAGGATTCTTGCCACCCTGGCAACCTGACTTCATCTCCAGTACTGTCAGACTTCTGAGCCAATCACTTCCTTCATGTCCCTTCCCAGTGGCTTTATCATGTTTTTGGACTCTTTCTTCCCCCTGTCTTAGTTATTCCATTGTTGTCACTTTAGAGTATCTTGTAGCACTATTCCAGATTGCACGACAAACTTTGCACCAGTGTGCTCAACGTTGTATTTGCCGTTCTGAATCCGAATTGGATTTATTACCACTGGCATTGGTCATGAAATTTATTGTTTGGTGGAGGCAGTACGTTGCAAGACATAAAAAGTTACATTAAAAATTAAACAAATAAATAGCGCAAGAAAGGAATAACGAGGTTCACAACTGTTCTGAAATCTGATGGCAGAGCTGAAGAAGCTCTTCCTAAAGTGTTAAATGTGCATCTTCAGGCTCCTGTATCTCTCCCCTGATGGTAACAAAGAGAGGAGGTCACATCCCGGATGGTGAGGCTCCTTAATGATGGATGCCACCTTTTTGAGACACAGTCTTTTCACTTTATTTTTACTTCAGTTTTACTTTATGTATTGTTTATTCTAAGTTTCACACGAGCAAGGAATTTCATTGCACCCTGGTATATATGACAATAAACTAATTTTAATCTGAATCGGAATTTACATAATGAAGTACTTCGGCAAATATGTGCTCCTGTGTCAATCACCTCTGATAGAACATCTAACAGTACAGGCCCTCGTGCCCACAAAGTTGTAGCAAACTAATTAAATCAGAAATCAATTAAGCTAAGTTAGAACTAATTAAATTAGAAGCTAACTAAACAAATCCCTAACATAAGGAATAGGAGCAGGAGGAGTCCATGTGACCTGTCAAGCCTGGTCCACCATTCAATAAGATCATGACTGATCTAGGTGTGGACTCATCTCCCTTTTCCCCATGACCCTTACTTACTCGGCTATGCAAAAATCTATCTAACTGTATCTTAAAGTATATTTAATGAGGTAGCCTCTACTGCCTCCCTGGACAGAGAATTCTACAGATTCTCAAATCTCTGAGGAAAGCGGTTTCTCCTCATCGTTCTATATCCATTCCCCGAATCTTGAGGTTGCATCCCTTAGTTATAGTCTCCATCCACTCTACTCATTATATCCTCGAAGAACTCCAGCAGGTTTGTCAACCTGTCCTTCATGAGTCATGTTGTGTCTGCTTTATGGAAGTACTTCCATCAGGATGTCTTACACTTACTTCCTTAATGATAGCTTCAAGAATTTTCTCGACTATAGACGTTAGACTAACTAGTCCATTGTTTTTGCCTACATGTTTCTTTTTTAAAGTGATATGACATTCACTGACTTCCAATCCACAAGGACTTGCCCAGAGTCCAGAGGATTTGGGTAAATTATCATAATGTGCCTGCTATAACTTCTGTCATTTCTTTCAATAACCTGGGATGCATCCGATCAGGACCACAGAACCTGCTATCTTTAGAACCATTAATATGCTGCCTCTTTAGTGTCAGTGATTGGATCAAGGTCCTCACCTTCCATCACATCCAAAGCATCTCTCTTTGGCATGTTAGATACATCCTTCACCATGACGACGGGCACAAAATAGCCATTCAAGGCTTTGGTCATTTTCAAATTACATAATATTAATTCCCTCTTCTCATCTTCCAAAGGACCTATGTTCACTTCTTACCACCTTTTCTGCTTTATATAATTATAAAAAAGCTTTTACTATCTGAATTTATATTTTGTGCTAGTTTACAGTCATAATCTATCTTCCCCTTCCTTATTGCTTGCTTTGAGGTTCTTTGTTGCTTTTTAAAGATTTCCCACTCTTCCAGTAGTCTTCGCTAGCCAGCTCCTCCCTCATCCTTTTGTAGCCTTCCTTGTTTAGAGGTAATACAAAGGTTTTAGATCGAAATATTGCACCACCTGTTACTCTGAGAAATTGAATCCAAGAGGATCTCTAACTGCAAGATTGTTAATTTTACCTGCCTCATTGCACAGGACCAGACCTAAGATAGCACATTCCCTTGTAAGTTCACTAACATGCAATTCAGGAAAGCTATCATGGATGCATTCTGTGAAGTTCTCCTCAAGACTTCCTCAACCAACTTGATTCACCTAATGTGCGAGCTAAACTCCCCCAAGACAACTGTAATTCCACTCATACATACATCAGATATTTCTTGGTTCATCTCCTGTGCTATTGTAATGTTTTTATTTGGTGGTCAATATACAACTCCCACCAGTGATTTTTTTCCCCTTTACTATTCCTAACATCCTCCTAGATGGACTCAACTTCCTGCTTCTTGGATCTTACATCGTTTCTCACTATCGCCCTGATCTCCTTTTTAATGAGGGTCATTAATTCCCTGGCTACAGGTTGACTCATTACAGAACCAATGGCTGAGGGGAAGAATGACCTCATATAGCGCTCTTTGGAGCAGCGCGGTTGTCTTAGTCTATTACTAAAAGCGCTCCTCTGTTCAGCCAAGGTGGCATGTAGATGGTGAGAAACATTGTCCTGAATTGCCAGGATTTTCCGCAGGTCCTTTGTTCAACCACAGTCTCCAGTGTGTCCAATTTGACTCCAAAACAGAGCCAACCTTTCAAATCAGTTTAGTGAGCCTGTTGGCATCACCTGTGTTGATGCCATTGCCCCAGCACACCACCACATAGGAGATTGTACTGATGACAATAGACTGGTAGAACATGTAATGGAGAGGCCTGCATACTCTAAAGGACTATAGTCTCCTCAGGAAGTAGAAACAACTCTGGCCCTTCTTGTACACAGCCTCTGTGCTGGTGCTCCATCCAAATCCAGATGCACCCCCAGGTTTTCACCTCATCCACGTCCTCACCACCAGTAGTAACATGGAGCAATGCAGACTTAGCCTTCCGAAAGTCCATCACCATCTCCTTTGTCTTACTAATGTTGAGCTGCAGATGACTTAGCTTGCATCAATTGACAAAGTCCTCCACCAGGGCCCTGATTTCATCCTACCATCCTCCCTTTATACACTCAACTATTGCTGAGTCATCGGAGAATTTCTGCAGATGACACGCTCAATGTTATATCTAAAGTTCGGGGTACACAGGAAGGCAGCCAACACAATCTGCTGTTGGGCCCCAGTGCTGCTTCTCACCATGTCTGACCCACAGCTCTGAAGCCGCACAAGCTGTGGTCTGTCAGTCAGATAGTCCATAATCCAGGATACAATGGAAGTGCCAACCTGCATTGAAAGGAGCTTTTCTCCCAGCAGTGAAGGTTGTATGGTGTTGAAGACACTTGAGAAATCAAAAAAAAAATGGTCCTCACAGTGCTGCCCTGCTTATCCAAGTGGGAGCAGGTTCAGCAGGTAGACGACAGCATGTCTTCCCTCTTTCTTTCTGCCTAGATTATAGAAGATAGAACCTAAAACATAGAACATAGAACAGTACAGCACAGTACAGGCCCTTCAGCCCACAATTTTGTGCTGACCCTTAAACCCTGCCTCCCATATAACCACCCCCCACCTCTAAAATTCCTCCATGTACCTGTCTAGTAATCTCTTAAACTTCACTAGTGTATCTGCATCCACCACTGACTCAGGCAGTGCATTCCATGCACCAACCACTCTGAGTAAAAAACCTTCCTCTAATACCCCCCTTGAACTTCCCACTCCTTACCTTAAAGCCATGTCCTCTTGTATTGAGAAGTGGTGCCCTGGGGAAGAGGTGCTGGCTGTCCACTCTATCTATTCCTCTTATTACCTTGTATACCTCTATCATGCCTCCTCTCATCCTCCTTATCTCCAAAGAGTAAAGCCCTAGCTCCCTTAATCTCTGATAATGCATACTTTCAAAACCAGGGAGCATCCAAATCTCCTCTGTACCCTTTCCAATGCTTCCACATCCTTCCTATAGTGAGGCAACCAGAACTGGACACAGTACAAGTGTGGCCTAACCAGAGTTTTATAGAGCTGCATCATTAATTCGCGACTCTTAAACTCTATCCCTCATCTTATGAAAGCTAACACCCCATAAGCTTTCTTAACTACCCTATCTACCTGTGAGGCAACTTTCAGGGATCTGTGGACATGTACCCTGAGATCCCTCTGCTCCTCCACACTACCAAGTATCCTGCCATTTACTTTGTACTCTGCCTTGCAGTTTGTCCTTCCAAAGTGAACTACCTCACACTTCTCTGGGTTGAAACCCATCTGCCACTTCTCAGCCCACCTCTGCATCCTATCAATGTCTCTCTGCAATCTTTGACAATCCTCTTACTATCCACAAAACCACCAACTTTTGTGTCGTCTGCAAACTTGCCAACCCACCCTTCTACCCCCACATCCAGGTCGTTAATAAAAATAATGAAAAGTAGAGGTCCCAGAACCAATCCTTGTGGGACACCACTAGTCACAATCCTCCAATCTGAATGTACTCCCTCCACCACGACCCTCTGCCTTCTACAGGCAAGCCAATTCTGAATCCACCTGGCCAAACTTCCCTGGATCCCATGCCTTCTAACTTTCTGAATAAGCCTACCATGAGGAACCTTGTCAAATGCCTTACTAAAATCCATGCAGATCACATCCACTGCTCTACCCTCATCTATATGACTGGTCTCCTCCTCAAAGAACTCTATCAGGCTTGTTAGACACAATCTGCCCTTCACAAAGCCATGCTGACTGTCCCTGATCAGACCATGATTCTCTAAATGCCCATAGATCCTATCTCTGAGAATCTTTTCCAACAGCTTTCCCACCACAGGCGTAAGGCTCGCTGGTCTATAATTACCCGGACTATCCCTACTACCTTTTTTGAACCAGGGGACAACATTCACCTCCCTCCAATCCTCCAGTACCATTCCCATGGACAACGAGGACATAAAGATCCTAGCCAGAGGCTCAGCAATCTCTTCCCTCGCCTCATGGAGCAGCCTGGGGAATATTACGTCAGGCCCCGGGGACTTATCTGTCCTAATGTATTTTAACAACTCCAACACCTCCTCTCCCTTGATATCAACATGTCCAGAACATCAACCTCATTCATATTGTCCTCACCGTCATCAAGTTCCCTCTCATTGATGAATACCAAAGAGAAGTATTCATTGAGGACCTCGCTCACTTCCACAGTCTCCAGGCACATCTTCCCACATTTACTTCTAATCGGTCCTACCTTCACTCCTGTCATCCTTTTGTTCTTCACATAATTGAAGAATGCCTTGGGGTTTCCTTTACCCTGCTCACCAAGGCCTTCTCATGCCCCCTTCTTGCTCTCCTCAGCCACTTCTTAAGCTCCTTTCTTGCTACCCTATATTCCTCAATAGACCCATCTGATCCTTGCTTCCTAAACCTCATGTATGCTGCCTTCTTCCACCTGACTTGTCACCCATGGTTCCTTCACCCTACCATTCTTTATCTTCCTCACCAGGACAAATTTATCCCTAACATCCTGCAAGAGATCCCTAAACATTGACCACATGTCCTTAGTGCAATTCCCTGCAAAAACATCATCCTAATTCACACCCGCAAGTTCTAGCCTTACAGCCTCATAATTTGCCCTTCCCCAATTAAAAATTTTCCTGTCCTGTCTGATTCTATCGTTTTCCATGATAATGCTAAAGGCCAGGGAGCGGTGGTCAAGGCCAGGGAGTGGTTAGATTCCCAAACTCCTACCTAAATTGTTTACGCCCTCACTGACATTGATCCCAGTCTTGCCCAGTTGTGTTCTGTTCAGTTCAAAAGTTCTACCTACATAATGTCCAAATTCTTTCACTGCTTGCACATTCTCAGAGCCTCTTGAACTTTCCTAACCTCCACCACCAGTCCAGGCACCCACCAGCTCCCTTCGTAAAAATTAAAGTTGGCCCATACATCTCCTTTGATCTTTCCCCTCTCACCTTTGTTACGTGTCCACAGTCTTGTTTTCCTGTGAGTCCATAGTTTCGTTTACTTTGGGCATCACGTGTCCCCAGTTTCGTTTTACTTTGAGTCCACAGTTTTGTTTCGGTGAGCGTTACCTTATGACGTATGCCGACGGTATAAAAGAAATGTGGACATTTTGCTGAGAAGGGAGTCGAGGGAAAGAGAGAGAAAGTGAAGACTGCACTTCGAGCTATCCGGGGACAGCTCATGATCGAGAAGGGTAAAGTCTAATGCTTACCCAAGCCCAAAGGATTGGGTTAATCAGAGGCACACTGTGCATTGTGGAGATGTGTCTGTCCTTCATATGATCTATGGGTATGGATTTCGTGACAGTCACTTTGTGAAATCGCTCTTCGGGGACTTATTAGTAATTACGCAATACAGTAATGTAATTTCAGCTATATTAAACATGTTAGCAAAGATGATACGTATATAAGAGTGGAAATATATGAAAACCAAGCTTCTTCAAGCCTAGGGGTAAATAGATACAGTCTTATGGTGATGATTAAAGTTCAGTTCAGTTCGTGGTATTGAGTTGAGTAGTGATGGAGATAGAGAGAAAGGTTTGAGTCTTTAGGTGAGCTGAGCCGTCGATCTTCCCGTTGTCCTCTGAAATCCTTTCGAAGTCACCGACTGTGACCACAACAAAGGGGACCGTTCTTCTGTGGTGAAATTATCAACCCAGGCAAGGGTTGGACACATGAGTAACTCCCCACCGGTCACACCTTTTCCACACTGCGAGAGCCACTGATCGATTGTTCTGATCGATCTTCCAAAAACCCACCTTTCTGTGGGCACAAAAAAGCTCATCCAGTGTCCAAAACCATGTGTCTGTGTGTCTATCAGCTGACCTTCTATTTATATCACCATGCTGAACACCAGCTGTCCATCAAGTATCTCCTCCCTTCTCTCTCTGTAAGAACACAGAAGCTGGCAGTGTCCTTGCAAAAGTGTAAACATGCTGCAGAGAAACCATAACACCATCTCAAAGCAGTCTTCGCCTCTCTCTCTCTTTTTAACAAGGTGTTTGTGTTGTACACTTCTCTCTCTTTTTAAAGGTACAGTCCATAGAAAATATGACCCCTAGGGGTACATAATGAGTGCCCTCATTACCATCTCGGGTGACTTCAGCATGTTACCATGGCTAGAACACTGCCCAACTTCATGCAGTATGTGAGCTGTACAACCAGAGGGAGAGGACTCTGGATTTGATGTATGCTAATAGAAACATAGAAACATAGAAAATAGGTGCAGGAGTAGGCCATTCGGTCCTTCGAGCCTGCACCGCCATTCATTATGATCATGGCTGATCATCCAACTCAGAACCCCGCCCCAGCCTTCCCTCCATACCCCCTGACCCCGTAGACACAGGGGCCATATCTAACTCCCTCTTAAATATAGCCAATGAACTGGCCTCAACTGTTTCCTGTGGCAGAGAATTCCACAGATTCACCACTCTCTGTGTGAAGAAGCTTTTCCTAATCTTGGTCCTAAAAGGCTTCCCCTCTATTCTCAAACTGTGGCCCCTCATTCTGGAATCCTCAAACTGTGGCCCCTCGTTCTGGAATGTTAAGGATGCATACAGCTCCTCTCCCCTCCCCCCACTGGGGAGGTCAGATCACAACCTGGTGCATTTAAAACCCTGCTATGTGCCTCTGGTGAAGAGTAAACCTGCAGCCTCGAGGACAGTGAGGAAATGGTTGGAGGCTTATGAGGCGCTCCAGGGTTGTTTTGAGGTGACAGGCTGGCAGGCACTCTGTGAGCCACATGGAGAGGATATTGATGGGCTCACAGAGTGCATCACTGATTACATCAACTTCCGTGTGGACTGCAATGTTCCGACAAGAACTGTCCTTTGTTATTCAAATAACAAGCCATGGGTAACAAAGGACATTAAGGACATCCTGAACGCTAAAAAGAGGTGTTTAGAGATGGAAATAGGGAGGAGCTGAGGGCAATACAGAGGGACCTGAAAGCTAGGATCAGGGAGGCTAAAGACATGTATAGGAGGAAGCTTGAGTGGAAACTCCAGCAGAACAACATGAGAGGGCTGGGGTGGGATGAGGACCATCACTGGGTTCTGGCAAACTAGCAACAGAGGAGCTGAAGGCAGTGTGGACAGGGCCAACAAACTTAACCTGTTCTTTAACAGATTTGACATTGTGGCCACTGCCCATTCCCCACGAGTCATCTGTTGTCAGCCCCCAACCAATACATATTCCACTCTCCCCTCCTACCCCTCCTCACAGTCCCCCACCCTGCTCTCATGACTATACCCTTTCTCCACACGAAACCACCCAGTAGGCTTCACAGCTGAACAGGTGAGAAGACAGCTGAAACGTCTCAACCCAAGCAAGGCTGCAGGACCGGATGGTGTCAGTACCAGGGTGCTCAAAGCCTGTGCCCCTCAGCTATGTGGAGTACTTCGCCATGTCTTCAACCTGAGCCTGAAGCTCTGGAGAGTTCCTGTGCTGTGGAAGACGTCCTGCCTTGTCCCTATGCCGAAGGCAGCGCGCCCCAGCGGCCTCACTACAGACTGGTGGCATTGACCTCCCACATCATGAAGACCCTGGAGAGACTTGTTCTGGAGCTGCTCCGGCCTATGGTTAGGTTACACTTAGATCCCCTCCAGTTCGCCTACCAGGCCCAACTAGGAGTTGAGGATGCCATCGTCTACCTGCTGAACCGTGTCTACGCCCACCTGGACAAGCCAGCGAGCACTGTGAGGGTCAAGTTTTTTGACTTCTCCAGTGCGTTCAACACCATTCGCCCTGCTCTGATGGGGGAGAAGTTGACAGCAATACAGGTGGATGCTTTCCTGGTGTCATGAATTCTTGATTACCTGACTGGCAGACCACAGTACGTGTGCTTGCAACGCTGTGTCCGATAGAGTGATCAACAGCACTGGGGCTCCACAGGGGACTGTCTTGTCTCCCTTTCTCTTCACCATTTACACCTCGGACTTCAACTACTGCACAGAGTCTTGTCATCTTCAGAAGTTTTCTGATGACTCTGCCATAGTTGGATGCATCAGCAAGGGAGATGAGGCTGAGTACAGGGATATGGTAGGAAATTTTGTCACATGCTGTGAGCAGAATTATCTGCAGCTTAATGTGAAAAAGACTAAGGAGCTGGTGGTAGACCTGAGGAGAGCTAAGGTACCGGTGACCCCTGTTTCCATCCAGGGGGTCAGTGTGACATGGTGAAGGATTACAAATACCTGAGGATACGAATTGACAATAAACTGGACTGTTCAAAGACACTGAGGCTGTCTACAAGAAGAGTCAGAGCTGTCTCTATTTCCTGAGGAGACTGAGGTCCTTTAACATCTGCCAGACGATGCTGAGGATGTTCTATGAGTCTGCAGTGGCCAGTGCAGTCATGTTTGCTGTTGTGTGCTGGGGCAGCAGGCTGAGGGTGGCAGACACCAACAGAATCAACAAACTCATTCGTAAGGCCGGTGATGTTGTGGGGATGGAACTGGACTCTCTGACGGTGGTGTCTGAACAGAGGATGCTGTCCAAGTTGCATGCCATCTTGGACAATGTCTCCCATCCACTACATAATGTACTGGTTGGGCACAGGAGTACATTCAGCCAGAGACTCATTCCACCGAGATGCAACACAGAGCGTCATAGGAAGTCATTCTTGCCTGTGGCCATCAAACTTTACAACTCCTCCCTTGGAGGGTCAGACACCCTGAGCCAATAGGCTGGTCCTGGACTTATTTCCTGGCATAATTTACATATTATTATTTAATTATTTATGGTTTTATTACTATTTAATTATTTATGGTGCAACTGTAACGAAAACCAATTTCCCCCGGGATCAATAAAGTATGACTATGACTATGACATAACAGGAAGCATTTGATAAATTAAAA
This sequence comes from Mobula birostris, assembly GCF_030028105.1. NCBI lineage: Eukaryota > Metazoa > Chordata > Chondrichthyes > Myliobatiformes > Myliobatidae > Mobula > Mobula birostris. Next base: position 42,608,196 of record NC_092394.1, read on the forward strand.
GCTGTCTTATGTCACCAACCTGTGCTCAGGTCACCTGATTTTGCCAACCCATTCTCTATAGCTTTGGATGTTTGCACATTCTCAGAGCCTCGTGAACGTTCCCAACCTCCACTACCAGCCCAGGCATCCACCACTCCCTATGTAAAAATTAAAGTTGGGCCACACACCTCCTTTGAACTTTCCCCTCTCACCTTTGTTAGTGTCCACAGTTTTGTTTTCCTGGGAGTCCATAGTTTCATTTACTGTGGGTGTCACGTGTCCCCAGTTTCGCATTACTTTGAGTCCACAGTTTTGTTTCGGTGAGGGTTACCTTATGACGTATGCCGACTGTATAAAAGAAATATGGACATTTTGCTGAGAAGGGAGTCGAAGGAAAGAGAGAGAGAGTGAAGACTGCACTTCAAGCTATCCGGGGACAGCTCATGATTGAGAAGGGTAAAGTCTAATGCTTACCCAAACACAAAGGATTGGGTTAATCAGCGACACACTGTGCATTGTGGAGACGTGTCTGTCCTTTGTATGATCCATGGGTGTGGATTTCGTGACAGTCACTTTGTGAAATCGCTCTTCGTGGACCTTGGAACAGTTTACCTCGGCTGGGATCTTCAGTAACCCTTTCTTCGTTCGCTAGCCATGGAATCTTTGGAATTCGTCGTGATCACCTAGTCGCTGCACTGTGAATCCACAAGTCTCTCCCCTCATCTATTTTGTGAATTACTGGGACTCTCCAAACTGCCACTTTAAGACTGTGCTTGAGTAAGATTTGTTAAGAACGGGTTCTAAGTTTGACTGTTTGGGAGCTATAGATGCATAACACTTAACTTCTGCTTAAGGAAGTAGTTTATTTAATTTTCTACATTTTTGAGTAGATGTAAATAAATTTAGTGGTTTTAATATTAAAACTGGACTCAATTTGTCATCTCTTGCTGCGGGTACGTTACGAAATTGTAACACCTCAAATACATGTTCTCTGATATTATATATTTCAGCAATGGGAAAAGGATACTGGCTGTCTACTCTATCTATGACTCTCAAAACCTTGTAAACCTCTGTCAGACCTCTGCTTAGCCTCTGCTGCTCCGGAGAAAACAACCTCTTATTTTTTGTTGCTTATATTTCTCATGTAAGTGTATTGTGGGCAGAATCAGAAATGACTACCATCTTCTTAATACGTTCAAGAAAGTGGAGGCAAGCTTCTACTGCTGCAATCTATGAAATGAAAGGTTTGCTGGAGTCTACAGAGCCTAGCAGCAATACAGTGATTTGTTAGTGTTGAATCATGCTTCATTTTCTGGGGCATGTAAATATGTGTGATATAAAGCTGAAGGAACATGTGATGTACTGAACAGAACGTACAAGACGTGCATGTGTTACAACTTCTCCCTATCTGTCGATGGTTCATTATATTCTTGACTCCATGTCCACATGGAATAAAAATGAATTGAAAATTGATGATGGGAAAGTAAGCAATAGACTTTGCTTGAAGAATGGAAAAACAAACTTTCAGCCAAGCAAGCCTTGCCTAAGAGCTAACCAAGTGGCTGCTGGGAGAATATTCTGGAGAAGGGATGACAGCATTTCTGCCAAGAAGACTAAGGCCACTGTTGTGTTAGAGAACTTGCTGAGAATGCTGTTGATGACGTCATTGTCACATCGGCTGCTGCAGTCCATTGACTTGAGAACAACTTGCTTCCACTTCAACTCAGTGCTGGAATGGTGCATGAAGTCTTTATGACACTTGTGGATTCTCCTTGATGTGGATGTATAGTGAATCGTGTAGGAGATGGTGCACTCCTTCTGCCATTTATGCTAGCTGCCATATGCTCAGCAAAGTGACTTGATATCCTTAGTTCCATCCTAGATGTTACTTCACTGGTTTGAACTGCTGCGAGCCAGAAAATTCCCATACCATCTTACATGATTTCTCAAGGAGGCTTTGAGTTCATGCCTGAAAAGTTCCCTCTGTCCTTTTGGCCATTTCTTGTGAAATCAGAGCTTTGTGAAGAGAGCGCCACGAGACATCTGCTATCAGGAATGCAAACAATGTGATTTGCTTCTGTAAGGAAATTGATGTAACTAGGAACTCAGTGCTGGGGATATTAGTCTGGAAGAGGTCATTGATATTGATTCAATTATGCTGCATTCAGAGCAGGTGGAGACATTGCTTTTTGGTGGTATTTCAGGAAATATTGCATGACGTGAAGAATTCCAGTGTTTTCTATTTCAACTAAAAAAAAAAGTAGGTGGTAGAGGGGAGGTCGAGTAAGACAATTAGACCATAACAGCTTAAAACGTAGGAGTAGAATTAGGCCATTCAGCCCATCGAGTCTGCTCCGCTATTCCATCATGGCTGATCCTGGATCCCACTCAAACCCATGCACCTGCCTTCTTGCCAGAACCTTTGATGCCCTGACCGATCAGGAAACCATAAACCTTAAAAATACCCACGGACTTGGCCTCCGCTGCAGTCTGTGGCAGAGCATTCCACAAATTCACTACTCTCTGGTTAAAAAATTCACCCTTGCTTCTGTTCTAAAAGGTGTCCTCTAGTTCTGGATTCCCCTACCTTAGAAACATCCACTTTACTCAACTGCTTCTCCTTAACTCTTTATTCTGCCTACTGTCCCTCTATCTTTCAGTTCAGGTGAAGGGTTTCAATCTGAAAAATTACAGTAATTATCCATTTTCCTCTGCAGATGCTGCCTGACCCATCAGTTCTGCAGCATTTTGCTTGGTGCTCCAGACTTCAGCATCAGAAGTCTCCTGCATGTACATTGGCGACCTTGGTCTCCGTTTTCAATACAAGGACCCTTCAGTTCCCACATGAACCGCATGGAAAGGTTTTTCACAGAACTTAACATGGTGGTAAGAGTGAAGATGTCCCTGTATAAATCGATGCTGTACAGAGCACAAGAAAGTATACCATGAAATGAATGGGTTTAGAAGCATGCAAAGCACTAGTAAATCTTTTAATGCCACTGAGAGAAATAGATGTTTTTCTTATTGAGGACACAAAAGTTACAAGATCACTTTCATCTGAAACACTTGGGAATGATGGAGAGCTACAGATTGGAAACAATTAGTGAGTACTTTATCTCACTGAAGGATTTGTCTTGGCATTGAAACAATGGCATTGCCCCAGATCTTCCATTGCTTGGAAAGCTTATTTGTGTCTTAATGATGGAGTGAATTCAATTGGGACCATCCATGACAATTTTGCCATGGATGGTCCCAAGTCCAGTTGCAAAAATAAAGGAGGGTTGGGCATGGTGCTACCAACCCCAACTCATAAAAAAACCCAGAGCCACAGAAACACCAACAGAAGCTTCAAAGACCTCATCCTGGGAGAGGAAGGATCTTCGTCTAGAAGGTGTATGAAATCGTGATGACAGAGCCAATCAATCTTTGGCCCAGGACAGAGGCAGCATAGGCTGCGGGCGGTGTCCTATGTCCCAGAGGGGTGATGGGCTGAAGGAGGGAAGAATTCAGATGACAAACATGCAGACTCTCACATTTTATTTCACATGATAAACTGCAACATCTGGGACGAGGAATTTAGATCAATTCAAGGCACAAACGTAGCAGCAGTTTAAAGTCATTGGCAGGAAGCAAATGACATCTGTTTCAAAGCAGAATCTGAAGCACTTGGGAGAAACTTGTGAATTGCTGTTGCAGACGTAATGGAAGCCGTTCACTACACGTGCATCGGTTCACAATTTCAAAATGATTTAACTCTTAGGTAAGTATGCATATCTTTGGCATGCAAGTCTAATGCTGAAACAAATCCAATCTAAAGAGCCAACGTAACTAATTTGAATCTAACTGGTTGTTTTATCCTCTTCTTCTGATGCCATGCCCACCAAGTCTAATAATGTCACAAGAGAAGATATCATTTTGCAGCTCTCCAGGGAGCACTCTTCATTTTCTGGTTATTGATCCCTCCACCAATGGTTTCCTTCATCATTTTAGACACCTCTGCAAGTAACCTGCTCAGTTCCAGGAATAACCATGAATTGTTCCCATTTTACTTGTGAAATAGTTTATTCACTGAACACTTAGAATGCATAAAGTCAACACTGTAATTCTATTACTTTGACATAAAATCTGAGATGTAATGCCTCGGTATTCTTGCTAGGACTCCCATTGCCTCTTTATGTCAATGAGCAGGCAAATTAGGTTACCCAGTATCAGTATCAAAAATGCTCTATTCTGTACTGAGGAAAGGGAGGGGATGGTTTTGGACTGTTTCTTGTACGTCTCGGTTACACTTAAGTAATCGTGGCCCCACTTGGAGTACTGTGTCCAGTTCTGGTCACCTCACGACAGGAAGGATGTGGATACTGTAGAGAGAGCACAGAGAAGATTTACAAAGACTTTGTCGAGATTGGAGGATGTACCTCATGAGAATAGGTTGAGTGAACCTGGCCTTTTCTCCTTGGAGCGACAGAGGATGAGATGTGACCTGATAGAGGTGTATAAGATGATGAGGGGCATTGATCGTGTGGATAGCCAGAGGCTTTTCCCCCAGGTCTGAAATAGCTAACACGAGGAGGGGCATAGTTTAAGGTGCTTGGGAATAGGTACTGAGGGGACGTCAGGGGTAAGTTTTCCACACAGAGAGTGGTAGGTGTGTGGAATGCACTGCCAGTGGCTGTGGTGGAAGTGGATACAATAGGGTCTTTTAGGAACCTCCTAGGTAGGTACATGGAGCTTAGAAAATTAGAGCACTATGCAGTAGGGAAATTCTAGGCAGCTTCTAGAGTGGGTTACATGGTCGGCACAACATTGTGGGCCGAAGGGCCTGTAATGTGCTGTAGATTTCTATGTTTTATGCAGAATTTCCAGAAGGATTATACGAAGACTTCCAACTTCCTTCTCATTTTTATGTATAAAAATGTGCTTTAGCAACCATGGCATATGGACCCTAATGCTATCATAACATTAACATGAAGATTTTCCTATTTTTTTTCCATATTTAACAAAGATCTCTACTCAAGTAACAAACTCAATGGCAAATTCGATCTGAAGAGTCAGATCATCTATACCTACAGTATATTGATAAATATCTGGGTACAATAACCCTGTACCATTAACCAAGTACATACATTACAAAGATCCCAGGAGATGTCCGTCTGCACACTCCATCTCCTTTTCCAGTTCAGCCTTATAATGACGAGGATGAGAAAATCTGCAGTTGCTGGAAATCCAAGCAACACACACAAAATGCTGGAGGAACTCTGCAGGCCAGACAGCACCTATGGAAAAGAGTAAACAGTCAATGCTTCGGGCTGAGACCTGATGTTCATCAGGACACATTATCTGATTCTAGAACCAGTTCGTTTGGATGAACTAATTCTCCGTGCTTCAGTCAGCAATGAGCCAACATTTGCTGATTCTTAACAAGTCCTTATTCAGATGCATTTTGTGACCTACTGTTAAACCCTCTTAACATCTCCCGAGCATGCACCTTTCAACTGTATTTCCTTTATGTTTGCTTCTACTGTGAGAAAATGCCCACTCTGCTAAATGCTTATCTGTCGGTGGGGCATCATTCCTAAGATAAAGATAAAAACTGCTGTATTGCAGAAGAAAGCCCTTAACTCCAGGTGGAGTCATTGGGACGCTGTCATGACGGCATTTTTTTTTAAGGCAGGTTTTCTTATTTTTAAAGAGGCCAAGTTGCTAGCTCGACGCTCAACCCAGCATGGATGGAAAACGTGCCAGGGAGCCGGCTGGATTCGAACTTGGGAGCCTTTGCTCCGAAGTCCGGCACTGATGCCACTACACCACCAGCTGGCTGCTGAATTGAAGTCAGTTAAAATAATGGAAAATTGGGAATGTTTAGCTCTCATGCCACCAATGGCAGGAAGACCCTATTTCAGAAGTATAGTTAAATGATCAATGCATTAAAATGAGCTTGATAGTGTGGGAAGTTACTCTTTTATGGACATGGATACATATGAGTAAGCCCCACTAAGCAGCACTGGTGAAACATGGAGGCCTTGGAAACATTCAGGCAAACTATTGAATCATGTATCACAACAGTCAGTAAGTAGGTCTAACAGAGAATAGGGTTAATAGATAGAAAATTGTAATTACATTGCAAGGAGGAGTTCATTGCGAACGTTTCAAAATCAGACAAGTATCCAATTAGATGGGTATGTGCCATGATGTTTCAAAATGCCTACGTGGGGTGTTACAGAAAATGATACCAACATTTACAACATGCCAGATGCAAAACTAACCTGCTGCCTTTCTCAGCTGTTCAGTCTACTTTGAAGAATCAGTTGATGGCAAAGTTTGTTAAATGAGAACAATAAGCATATTTCAGAGTTATTGAACAACAGCAATTGAGGCAATGTGCAAACAGGACAAGGCAGTTCAACTGTGTAGTGTTTAAAAGGTGGCAATGAATTGGACACTTACTGATGAGCGTAGCCTCACTGGATCTAGATGTGAAGTGGCAAATCTGGACTGAACTTGAAACACAGAAGGATGTACAATAGCTGTGGCAGGTCTTCAGTGTTTGCACTTCCAACCAAGCACAACCAAGCAACATACATGGCAACAAGATCTCACTCCTGGATGAGCTCAATGCTTTTTATGCTCGCCTTGACCAGCAAAACACCGAGGTGCCTTCTCGAACTCCCACAGACCCCAACAAAGCCTGTGATTTCAGTCTCCGAGGCCGATGTGAGAGCATCGTTCAGGAGGATAAATGCATGGATTGCAATTAGCCCAGATGGTGTACAGACTTGTGTTAATCAATGAAAGTGTTTACTGACATCTTTAACCTCTTGCTTCAGCATTCTGAGGCACCCACCTACTTCAAGCAGGCTCCAATCACACTGGTGCCTAAGAACCTGGTAAACTGCTTCAATGACTATTGTCCAGTAGCACTTACACCCACTGTGATGAAGTACCTTGAAAGCATGGTCAAGAAGCATATCAAGTCCTGCCAGTGGAGGGAATTGGATCCACTCCAGTTTCCCAAGCATCACAACTTGTCAACAGTATATGCCATTTCATTGGCTCTCCTCTCAGCTCTGGAGCATCTGGACAGTAAAGGTGCATACATCAGGATGCTCTTCACTGACTACAGATTAGCATTTAACATTATCATCCCCTGAAACTAATCAATAAGCTTCAGAACCTAGGCCCCTGCTCTACTTGCTTTATACTTATGACTGTGTGGCCAGGCACTGCTCAATGCCATATTTAAGTTTGCTGATGACACTACTGCTGTTGGCCAAATCAAAGGTGGTGATGAATTGGCATATCGGAGGGAGATTGAACATCTGGATGAGTGGTGCCACAACAACCTCTCACTATCGACTGCAAAAGTAAAGAGCTGATTATTGACTACAAGAGGAAGAAGTCAGGGGTCCTTAAGCCAGTGCTCATTTGAGGATCAGAGGTAGAAAGAGTCCAAGACTTTAAATTCCTGGCATTGTCATGTCAGAGGATCTGGCCTGGGATCAACACAAATGTCATTTCAAAGGTGGCACAGCAGCACCTCTACTTCCTTAGAAGACGGGCAAGATTCAGCATATCATCTAAAACCTTAAACTTCTGTAGATGCACAATTGGAGCATATCCTGATTGGTTGCATCATGTTCTGGTATGCACACACCAATGCCCAAGATTGGAGAAGCCTACAAAAAGTGACATATTCTCCAATCCGTCACAGGAAAATCTCTCCCCACCATTGAGCACACCTACAAGGAGCTCTGCCAGAAGAAAGCAGCATTCATCATCAAAGAGCCCCACCATCCAGGCGTGCTCCCTTGTCGCGGCTACCATCGGGAAGGAGGTACAGGAGCCTTAGTTCCCATACCACCAGGTTCATGAACAGTTGTTAATCTTCAATTATGAGGCAACTGAACAAGCATGGATAATTTGACTCACCATAATTCTGAACTGATCACTGAACACAGCCTATAGACTCGTTTTCATCGGCTCTACAACTCATGTTCTCAGTTCTAATTATTATATTTTTTGTGGTATTTGTACAGTTTCTCTTTTTTTGCTCATTGGTTGCTTGTCCATAAGACCACAAGACATGGGAACAGAATTAGACCATTTAACCCATCGAGTCTATTCCGCCATTCCATCATGGCTGATCCCAGATCCCACTCAACTCCATACACCTGCCTTATCGCCATACCCTTTGGTGACCTGACCAATCGGGAAATGATCAACTTCCACCTTAAATATACCCATGGACTTGGCCTCTCCTGCAGTCTGTGGCAGAACATTCCACAAATTTACTACTGTCTGGCTAAAAAAAAATTCCTCCTTACCTCTGTTCTAAAGGGTACCCCTCAATTTTAAGGCTGTGTCCTCTAGTTCTGGATATCTCCACCATAGGAAACATCCTCTCCACATCCACCTTTTTACATTTGGTAGGTTTCAATGAGATCCCCACACATTCTTCTAAATCCGTCACTGTTTGTGAGTAATTTTTCATTGATTCTATATAGTATTTTTTGATCTACCATGAATGCCTGCAAGGAAATAAATCTCAGCGTCGTATATGGTGACATATACTTTGATAATAAATTTACTCTGAGCATTGAACTTTGAACTTTTGATCTACAAAGTGTACATATTGTGTTCTCACCAATACAGACCTGCCACATGGAAACTTTCATTGTAAGTAAAGGAATTCAGGATTATGTCATAATGGATGCTCATAATGCACAAAACAAACCAACCTAAAAATTGAAACTATCGCCATAAATCTTTCAAGCTACAATGGGCAAGGTACTGCAAGATATAGACTGTCTGAGCAGCCAACATGAGCTACTAATTGCCACAAGTACTGAAGAAGAAAATCGTTGAATAACAGGCAGCCACGCAAATGCAATGCAAGGCTTAAACAAAACAAGTGTGTGTCTGTACAGAAAGAGGAGGTATATGGCTTGCTGAAAGTAGATGCAAATAGATTACAATGAGTCAGAACAGGATACAGTCCTATGATATATCACTGTGATAGGGCTGCAACTGCAATACCTTGAGAGAAATACTGCTTTTGAGAAGGACCATATACTTTGCTACTTAATTTATTAATGTCACTGAAATCATTTCACAACATAAATACATTGAGGTAGTACAAGGAAAAGCAGTAACAGAATGCAGACAAATTTGTTAAGTTAGAGGAATTCCAATGCGGGTAGATAATACAGTGCAAGAGCCATGATGACATTTCCTGAGCAATCAAGAGCTCATTTTTATCATACAAGCCCCTTCAGTCATCTTACAACAGTGAGAGAGAAGCTGTACTTAAGCATAGTGAAAACCATATTTCATCATCTTCACAGACAGACCTTTTGCTTTGCTCACAGACCAGAAGCTTCTCCTTAGTCCTACGCAGACCACGCTAACCGGCAATGGCCAAGTCCATTCCCACAAGGGCAAACTTGCATACCAGTGGCTCTACTTCATTAGAAGTTTGAGGAAATTTGGCATGTCACCAATAATTTACAAATTTGTACTGATGTGTGATGGAGAGCATTCTGACTAGTTGCATCACAGCTTGGTAGGGAGGCTCTAATGCACAGGATTACAAGAAACTACAGTCAACTCCATCACGGGAACAACCTTCCCCACCAACAAGGACAACTACAAGAGGCAGAATCTCAAGGTGGCAACGTCCATCACCAACAACCCTCAACAACCAGGACATGTACTTTCTTCTCATCACTACCATGGTGGGAAAAGTACAGAAAACTTAATCAATATTTGGGATTCCATTCATTTATTTGGCACATTATGCCTTTTGCATTGGGACAGGAGACTATCATAACAGGAGCATTGGTGGCGGACCCAAATGCAAGACACAGACACTAGGAACAGGACTTGACTAGAGAGCTGGGTTAGGGGCATGACTGGATGCAGACTAGGAGCTGAGACAAGAACACAGACTGGGGCTAGGACATTGGCAAGGCAAGCGGGACCAGGACTCGGAACTGGGAACTGGGAACCTGGGCTTGGAATCTGAGCCATAAACTGGACAAAGGCCCAAAACCTGGGTCTTGACTCAGGCTCGGACCCCAGAAATAGGCGAGGACATGACGTGGCTACAGGACTGGACATGGTTTGGGTTCTTTTTGGCTTGGGTATGGACTCCGAGCCAGAGACTGTTCAAGGACCCAGAACCTGGGTCTTGACTCGGGCTCCGGAACGAGACAAAGACATGACGTGGCTACAGGACCGGACGTGGAACTCCTGCACAGGACAAGGACACAAAGCCGTGGCTTGGACAGGACGAGAGACTTCTGGACAGAACGAGGGAACCCCAGCACAGGATGAGGGACCCCCAGCTCCAGGCTGGGCATGGTACTCCTGGGCTGGAGGAGGCACATGGACAGGATGAGAACACGAAGTCTTGACTAGGTCAAGGGAGACAGGAACACAGAACACAGAGCCTTGGTCTTGGGAGGACAGGAACACAGAACCTTGGTCTTGGGAGGACAGGAACACAGAACCTTGGTTGAGGGAGGACAGGAACACAGAACCTTGGTTGAGGGAGGACAGGAACACAGAACTTTGGTTGAGGGAGGACAGGAACACAGAGCCTTGGTCTTGAGGATAGGAATGCAGAGACATGGAACACAGAGCCAGGACCCCTCCTGGGGAACAGGACTTGGGGCCAGGGCTCTACACAGAGTCAGGACCCTTCCTAGGGAGCAGGATATAGGGCCAGGACTCATACACAGAACAGAGAGATACAGTTCTCAACACAAGGTAGCAGCAAACAGCCAGACCTACCTAGTGAAGGTATGAACACAGAGACAGATCCCAACACTAGGTAGCAGCAAACAGCCAAACCTACCTAGTGAAGGCATGGACACAGAGACAATTCAAAACAACAATAGACAGTTCCTTATCTTGCTCCAGCAGTTGAACATGACAGCAGTGCAGGCAAGGGTTACAGGCAAGGCTCCGGACACTAGTTGCAGGGCAAGACTACAGGAAGAAGAGGCAGAGAAAGGATTCAGAAATGGGGTTTGGATAGAAACAATCCAGCAACTGAAGCTCTCTCTGTATCTTGTTTTACGGCGGTTGGCATCCAGCTTAATGGTGCATTACCGCCACCTTCTGCTCCAGAATGTGCACTAGACATACATTCTAAATCCCTTCACCCAATCACGTGCGCGCACACACAAACCTACACTTCACCCTCCCATCTTTGACCATCCTAGTATCCTATTCCTGTTTATTTGTCATATTCTATAAAAAACCCCTGTACCCCTTAAAAACGCTAAAAATACCCGGACTTGTGCTCTCTCACCCATGCCCAGCAACCCTTTTAATGTGAATTCCTGCATCCTCAACTCCCTTAATTTATTTCTCATCATCTCTCCCTGTATCCCATACTTCCTGCAACACAAAACTACATGTTCTACTGACTCCTCTTCCTGACATTCCTCACACAATCCTGTCTGGTGTTTCCCTATCATTTTCAATGTTTTGTTTAATGCACAATGCCCCAGCCTTAACCTAGTCCACACAATTTCCTCTCTTCTGTTTCCATTACCTACCCTAGTAGCTGCAACACTCTTTTGTATTTGATATAAATGCCTCCCTTTCCCCTCCCTGTCCCATCTTTCTTGCCACATTCGGTTGACTTTTTCCCAGATTACACACTTAACCTCTGCTTTACTGACACTAATGTGCATTTCCACATTTTCTTTCTTTAACGCCCTCTTTGCCAACTCATCCACCCTCTCATTCCCCTTCACCCCTACATGTGCTGGAACCCATAAAAATTTTACCTGACCTCCCTGATTTGCAATTCTTGTAACTAACTGAAGGACTTCATAAAGTACATCTTGCCGACTGTTTGTGTGAAAAGACCTTAAACTTGCTAGAACTGAGGATGAATCTGAACATATCAATGCTTTGACTTGTCTGGCTTTCTGCACCCATTGCAACGCAACCAACACTGCCAGCATCTCCACTGTAAACACCCCTAACTTATTAGATGTTCTTCTGCTGATTCCAATTTCTTTTGCTGGTATTACCACCCCAAACCCTGTCACTCCTGTTTCAGGTTCCTTCGCACCATCCGTATAAATGTGAGTATAATGACTATACTTTTCCATCACATGACAGTTAAATGCATTTACCAAATCTGTTTTATATCCTTCTTTCCTTTTTACCTCTAACAAATGCCAGCCTATGTCAGGCCATACAAGCTTCCATGGAGCTACAACAGGATAAACTACTGAAGGACTTATCCTCAGATCAAATACTCCACATTCTTTTGCGATATCATTCCCTACCCGACTAAGGGTATCCCTCTGAAACCTCCCATTTTCCCAGCACTCCTGCAACACTCCTTTAGTAGGGTGAGAATCATTGTGCCCCTGCAAGTTAGCCCAGTAGTTTGCCATCAGTTGCATCCTTCTTAGTTCCAAAGGCATTATTCCCATTTCTACCTGTAGGGCTGACACTGGTGACGTTTTAAAAGCCCCACTGCACACTCTCAAGGCCTGAGCCTGAATCACATCCAGTTTCTTTATAAGAGACCTAGCTACTGATCCATATACTATATTTCCATAATCCAATACAGATCTTACTAAAGCCACATACATTCTCTCCAAAGCTGAACAACTTGCTCCCCATTCCCTACCAGTCAAACATCTCATCACATTTATTACTTTTTTACATTTCTCAACTTTCCTGATATGGTCTGCCCATGTTAATCGTGAATCAAATATAACTCCCAGAAACTTAAATGATGCAACCCTTTCTAATTCAACCCCATACATCCTTAACTTCTTCCCTACCTCAACCCTTTTCCTGGTAAAAAATACAGTTTGAGTTTTGTCTACTGAAAATCTACATCCCCAATCGTAACCCCACTCCACCACTTCATCAATTGCTTCTTGTAGTTTCCTGATTATATGGTCCATGTTCCTGCCTCTTTTCCACAAGGCCCCATCATCGGCAAATAATGACCTACCTATATCCACTGTTACCTTTGTGAAGACATCATTGATTGTAATGATGAAAAGTAACGGGCTAATCACACCACCTTGAGGTGTGCCATTTTCCACTATGTACTGTTTTGATAATTCTGATCCAATCCGAACATGAATCTTTCTACCAAATAAAAAATCTTTAATCCAATTAAAAACTCTCCCACCAACCCCCATCTTGTGCAGTTTAATTAATAATCCTTCCTTCCACATCATATCATAGGCTTTTTCAATGTCAAAGAACACTGCCACTACTGACTCTCTATTTGCCTGGGCCTTCCTTATTTCAGTCTCTAACATAATCACTGAGTCCATGGAATTCCTTCCCTTTCTAAAACCACTCTGATAACTTGCCAGCATTCCCCTTTTCTCAAGCTCATATGATAACCTTTCTGTTATCATCCTTTCCATTATCTTACATATACTTGATGTTAATGCAATTGGTCTGTAGCTAGTGGGTTTTGACAGATCCTTGCCAGGCTTCCTTATTGGAATTATTACTGCTTCTTTCCATGCACTTGGTAATCTTCCCTCCTCCCACACTGTTATAAAAATGCAGCAACTTCGAGAGCGCTCCTTCTCCTAGATTTTTTAGCATCACAGAGCATATCAGATTTTTCCCTGGGGAGGTTGGTCTCGATCTCTTTATTGCTCTCACCATTTCTGCTAATGTAAATGGATCATCAATTATATCATCTGTTCCTTCCCTCCTGCTTAACACACCTGGGTGTTGGCTCATTATTCTTTCCCTTCTTCTTCTCCCTTCTTCAGACAAATTTTCTGAACTGTGTATCAGTACAAATGACTTGGCCATGACCTCAGCCTTATCCCTACTGGAGACTGCAGTTTCCTCCTCAGATATCATTACTGGATATTCCCATTCCCTTCTATCTCCTCCCATCCTCATAATCATTCCCCATATCTCTCCCACAGGTGTTGTTCTTCCTACCTTGTCGCAAAAACTCCTCCAACTTGCCCTTTTAGCTTGACGTATAGTTCTTCTCACCACTGCCTGTGCTTTCTTATATTGAACCAAATGCTGCATATTATGGGTTCTTTTAACTAGCCTGAATGCTCTATTTTTGTTTTTTACAGCCTGACAACATTCCTCTGTCCACCATGGTACCAGTTTTCTATTCATCCTATTTTTACTCCTAGGTATAGATCCTTCTGCTGCCATGATAATTGCTGAAGTCACCTGACTGTTTAATTCATCTACATTTCCAGAAATATCAATCTTTGTCAACCCTTCTTCACTCAACTTCTGGAATCAGCTTTTTCAAACTCCCACTTTGGGGTTCCGCCACCTGGTCTTACTTCAACTCTTTCACCCACTGAACATAAAACTGTGTAGTGATCACTGCCAACTGTTGAAGCAGTCCAAACTCCCCAGTTACTAATGCCAGCCAAGGTATTAGACACTAACGTAATATCTAACACTGACTCAGTTCCTGTTGTTATATCTATCCTTGTGCCGCTACCATCATTCATACACACCAAATCCCTTTCTTCCATCAAATCTTCAATTACCTTTCCATTTGGATCTGTAATCTGATCCCCCCATATTGTGCTATGACCATTGAAATCTGCACACCGCACTACTTTATGTCCGTTTTGTCCTTGTATCTTTAATAGGCTGTCCAAATCCAACCTTTTACATGGATTGTAGTAGTTAATTATAACCACTCCCTCCCCTCTCTCCCACACTTCCACCACTCTGTATTCCTGATCATCTCCTTTTTCCAGTACCCAATATGGTATACCTTGCTTGATTAACATAGCACAACCCCCTCCTCCCCCTAGATTTCTATCTTTCCTTATCATTGTATACCCATATACCACAAAGTCTAAAGTTGGTTTTAACCAAGTTTCCTGAATACACACTACATCCGGTTTTACAACCATTTCTTTAATAAAGTGCTTGAATTCCTGGCTATTGGCCAGTAAGCTCCTTGCATTACATTGTAAAAGAATCACCATAATTAGTATTAACCAACACATGACACTTCCTGGCTTGACTGATTACTGAGGTTCTCCCTCACTTCCTCCCATGTCAGTCCTACTAACCCTAAATGGTTTACTGCTGCTTTTACCACCAGCTGAATTTTGTCACTTTGACTTTACCTCAGCCGTACTATTAATCACTCCTGCAATGAATGTTACTAGAGCCTTTTTGTCTACATAAATCCTGTCATTTGTTCTTTGTTGCATCTCTCATATCCCTATTGCTCCCTGTTCATTAGGAGCATTATTCTGTTCTCTTGACATTCTTACAGCTTATGCATAAGTGATCTTTCTTTTCACTCTTATTTCTTGAATTTTAGTCTCCCGTCTGACAACCTCACACCGACTATATGCAACATTATGAGCTCCTCCACAATTGCAGTATTTTGGTTGAACTCCTGTTCCGCACTTTCCATATTCATGATCACTCCCACATCTAGCACATCTCCTCTGCCTTTTACAGTTTTCAGCCACATGTCCAAACCTTTGACAATTATAGCACCTCAGTGGCTTTGACACATACACCCTTACTGGGTAACTCATGAAACCCAGGAACACCTTCCTTGGCACTCTTTCCTCTTCAAATTCAATCAATACTGATTCACTTTCCTTTTTCACTCCCTCCTTTGTTGTTTTCAGTCTTTGAACATTCATTACTTTCCCTCCTTTGATATTCCTCTTTATCTCCTCCATATTTACTCATTGGTATCCCTGTGATCACTCCTTTACAACCACTGTTTTGTGCTCCCACCCTCCCAGTGTATTCCACTTTGCATTTTCCTATCTCTTTTAGCTTGAGTGCTTTCTCAAGTTGTTCCTCATTCACACATCTTACCAATAAGTTGCCATCATGAAGGACTTTTGCAAATACTATTTCCCCTACCTTATTTGTCAGGGTTGTTATTAGCACAAACAGGTTAATTTTCTTCACATATCCCTGAGCCTTCTCATTAAACCTAATTATGACAACACCTCCTTTCTGAGCTTGTTCATCTTCCTCACTTTCAGAGCTTTCTCCACTATCATTTTTTATTCTTTTATTCTCTTTATCTTGGTTTTTATTCATCCAACCCCTCACTACCTCCTCATTCCCTTTATTTCTCCCTTCACAATAATCCACCTCTCCCCAGCTGCCTACCTCTGGTCCCAAGTCTCTATTCTTCTCCTTCTCCACTTTCTTTCCCTCAACCCCACCTCTTATCTTGTCCACCATTACCAGACCCACACAACCCCCTCCCAGCAATTTCCATTCCTTCCCCACTCTCTTTCCCTCAACAGGTTCCAAACCACATTCACACATTAAGCAAAACACAGCCAGCTTCCAGTCCAGTCCAGTCCAGTCCAGTCCAGTCCAGTCCAGTCCAGTCCAGTCCAGTCCAGTCCAGTCCAGTCCAGTCCAGTCCAGTCCAGTCCAGTCCAGTCCAGTCCAGTCCAGTCCAGTCCAGTCAAGCCAACTCACCACTCATACCAGCAACTGAAGCTGAACCAAGGAGCTATTTATGTAGCCAGCCCAAAATGTGAATCAGCTGCCTCAATTAGAGTACCCAACAGAAAAAGGGAAAACCAGTAAACCTGGAATAAGGAATGATGGACCGGACCATGAACTGGAATCCGGACAGGAGACAGGAGACAGTTTCTAACTAGCGTCAGTCGTGTGCACTTACGTGGCCAATAGACAATACACCGTGCTTAAAGTATACGGTTTTTTAAAAAGCGTCAGTCAGTGATTTTTGTCACTGATATTTGGCAAGAAATAATCAGTAAGAAAACTTAGACCTGTTTTGCTCATTGAAGTTTCCAGCATTCAGGTTTGGAAATGTCAGAAGTGCCAGGAGAGCAAATGAAATGATTTCTCTACTTCAACAAGTTAGGAAATACGAAGAATTTGAAGGTATCGACAATCATATTGAATGTTACAATGAAAATGAAGATTTGGAGGATGCAGTCATTGCTAGCATTGTATGAAGGCAGTCCATTATCTGCACTAGGTGCTTATGCTGATTTTGTTCATGTATTGTCAATCAAAGGAACATGGCAGCGTATTCTAGATGAATTCCTCCATCGAGAAATTTTAGGAACTAATACACAGTTTTATTGTAATGTATTGGTAATGTTCTAATTTGCTGTATACTTCATTTAAATGCATAGTTTGTTTCTCACTTAAACGATAGTTTGTCTTTTTTTATATAACTTTCTAACTACTTCCACTTATTTGCACCAAAATGTACTGTATTTACGTTTGTATTTTTGTAATTTATAGTAATTGCATGTCATTACACTGAATCAGAAACAGGTTTAATATCACTGGCATATGTCATGGAATTTGTTGTTATGTGGCAGCAGTACAGTGCAATGCATAATAAGAATTGTGAATTACAGTAAGAAATATATATAACATTAAATTAAATGAGTAGTGCAAAAAATGTAGTGAGGTAGGGTTTATGAGTTCAATGTCCAGTAAGAAGTCTGATGGCAGAGGGAGGAATCATTGAGTGTGTGTCCTCAGGCATCTGTACCTCCTCCCTGATGGTATCAATGAGAAGAGGGCATGTCCTGACTGATAGGGGTCCTTAATGATGGACGCCGCCTTTTTGAGGCATTGCTCCTTGAAGATGTCCTGGATGCTGGGGAGGCAAGTATCCATGATGGAGCTGACTGAATTTACAACTTTCTGCAGCTTATTTCGATCCTGTGCAATGCCCCCGCCTGCCCATACCCAATGGTGATGCAGCCAGCGAATGGTGATACGTATGGCAAAATAAAAACTCCACCTGATACTAAACCTGATTCTGATTCTGATGATAAATTCTGACCATCCCTGAATACGATAACACATAAGTAATCATTCTCATATAGATAAATGGACAAAATGTTGAAGGAGGCAGAAATCATAATTGTATATTATTTCCATAAACTTTGCCTCAGATATCACAGTCTGACAAAGAATATAGATACATTTAAAAGGAAACAATTTGAACAGAGGCTGTAAAACCTGCCTCTAGACAGACAAGTATTCCTGACGAGGAAAACCTGAGCATTGAGGGAAAGCTTCTTTCAAGCTGAATGAAACTGCATCAATCTTCTTTCTCTGCAGTAGCTACTGCACCATGACCATGCTCCTTCAGATTTACAATCTAAACCTCCCATGGACAATTACTACAACAAATGTAGCATTGTTCACACCTCTGACAAATGAAAGCAACCTGCAGAAAAGCCGGTAAATTGGTAACTTGGTTAATTATAGTTAAATGTACAAGGTGCAGTGAAATTAAGGTGGAAGGCCACAATGAGGTTGATTCTGAGGTAAAAAGTCCATCTAATCATACTTGGTTTCTATAGTCTTATTCCAGTGGGGTAGGAGCTGTCCTTGAGCCTGGTGGTATGCACTTTCTGGTTTTTGTACCTCCTCCCCGATGGAAGAGGTGAGAAAAGAGATTTTTCAGGGTGGTTGGGGTCTTTGATTATGTCGGCAGCCTCACTGAGACCATGGAGGGGCTGATTTCATAGAACATAGAACAGTACAGCACAGTACAGGCCCTTCAGCCCATAATGTTGTGCCAACCCTTAAACCCTACCTCCCATATAACCCCCCCCAACCTTAAATTTCTCCATATACCTGTCTAGTAGTCTCTTAAACTTCTCTAGTGTATCTGCCTCCACCACTGACTCAGGCAGTGCATTCCACGCACCAACCACTCTCTTGAGTAAAAAACCTTCCTCTAATATCCCCCTTGAACTTCCCACCCCTTACCTTAAAGCCATGTCCTCCTGTATTGAGCAGTGGTGGCCTGGGGAAGAGGCGCTGGCTATCCACTCTATCTATTCCTCTTAATATCATTTCCATGATATACTGAGCTGGGTCCACAACCTTCAGAGGCTTCTTGTAGTGTTAGTCAGAACAGTCGTCACAGCAAGCTGTGATATATCTGAATAGAATATTTTCTCTGGTGTATTGATAAAAATTGCTAAGGCTCAAAGGGGACATTCTACATTTCTTTACCTTCCTGAAAATATCGAGGTCTTGGCGAGCCTCAGTGGCACTTTTGAGTATACACAGAAGGCACACTACATCAGAGAATGTGGTGAGCAAGTTACAGGCAAGCTGAGAGGGCAAACTACAAAATATATAGTGACAAAAGCCTGAACTGAAATTGCCATGGAAATATAAAATCTAATCAATATCATTGGAATTATTGTCAGAAGTGGAGAGTCCGTCATTGTGCCCGATACCGGGCCCCTAGGCCTGAGCTGACGTAGCGTTGTCATTATGTACTGAGATAAAAGTTTGACTTGCATACTGTTTATACAGATCAGATAATACCATGGCACAGAGTAGTGGAATGAAGTATAGTAATGATAATGCAGAATAAAGTGTAACAGCTACTGGGAAAGTGCAGTGTAGGTAAAAATAAAGGGGTAGCCATGGGCACTCACATCGGTCCCAGCAATACCTGCCTTTTTGTCAGCTACATGGAACAGTCTATGTCCCAACATCGCTCCCCAACTCTTCCTACGCTACGTTGACGACTGCATTGGTGCTGCATCCTGCACCCATGCTGAGCTCGTCAATTTCATCGACTTTACCTTCAACTGCCACCCTGCCCTCAAACTTACGTGTCTATTTCTGACACTTCTCCCCCCTTTCTCAATCTCTCTGTTTCCATCTCTGGAGGCAGTCTATCTACTGATATATTTTATAAACCCACTGACTGTCACAGCTATCTGGACCATACCCCTTCCCACCCTGTCACTTGTAAAATGCCATGCCCTTCTCTCAGACCCTCAGTCTATGCTGCATCTGCTGTAAGGCTGAGGCTTTTCATTCCACATGAGATGTCCTCCTTTTTCAAAGAAAGGGGCTTATCTTCCTCCATTATCGATGCTTCCGTCACCAGCATCTCTTCCATTTCCCGCATATCTGCCCTCACTCCATCCTCTTGCCACCACACCAGGGATAGGGTTCCTCTTGTCCTCACATACCATTCCACCAGCCTCTGCATCCAGCGCATACTTCTCCATAACTTCTGCCATCTCCAACAACATCCCACTACTATGCACACCCTTCCCTCCCCCCCACTTTCCACTTTCTGCAGGGATCTCTCCCTACGGTCTTCCTTGTCCACTTGTCCCTCCCCACTGATCTCCCTCTTGGCGCTTATCCTTGCAAGCGGAACAAATGCCACCCCTGTCTCTACGCTTCCTCCGTCACTATCATTCAGGGCCCCAGACAGTCCTTCCAGGTGAGTCTGCTGTGATCATCTGCTGTATCCAGTGCTCCCAGTGCGGCCTCCTGCATATTGGTGAGACCCGGCGTAGATTGGGAGACTGCTTCTTTCAGCACCTTCACTTCATTAGCCACAGAAAGCAGTTTCCCGGTGGCCACCTATTTCAATTCTACTTCCCATTCTCATTCCAACATGTCAGCCCATGGCCTCCTCTCTCGCCACGATGGAGGCACACTCAGGTTGGAGGAGCAATACCTTATATTCCATCTGGGTAGCCTCCAACCTGATGGCATGAACATTGATTTTTCAAACTTCTGGTAATTGCTCCCCTCCTCTCCTTCACCATTCCCTATTCCCAGTCCCTCTCTCACCTTCTCTTTTCATCTGCCCATCACCTCCCTCTGGTTCTCCTCCCCTTTCCCTTTCTCCCATGGTCTTCTGCCTTCTCCTGTCAGATTCCCCCTTCTCCAGCCCTGCATCTCTTTCACCAATCAACTTCCCAGCTCTTTACTTCAATCCTCCACCTCTCCCGGTTTCGCCTATCACTTGCCGCCTTGTACTTCTTCCTCCCCCCCCTTCACCTTCTTATTCTGATTTCTTTCCTTCCTTTCCTTTCCTGATGAAGGGTCTTGGCCCAAAACATCGACTGTTTACTCTTTTTCATAGGTGCTGCCTAGTCTGCTGAGTTCTTCCAGCATCTTGTGTGAGTTGCTTGGATTTCCAGCGTCTGCAGATTTTCTCGTGTTTGTGAGAAACAGGGACTGCTTTCATTTGCTGCATTTTGGTACAAATCAGATCAGAGCTGCTTGATGTGATCTCTGAACCTCACAGAGTTGTTGATCTCACTCACAGCAGGAGACATGATCAAGGCAGACCATCGTGTGTGGAGCAGGGGCTCGCATGTGACTGTATGGGGATGCAGTAAGAAGCTGGAAGGGGATAGGTAGAAGAGGTAAGGGGCTGAAGAAGAAGGAACCTAATAGGAGAGGACATTGGACCATGGAAGAAAGGGATGGGGGAGGGGAACTAGAGGAAGGTGATGGACAGGTGAGGAGAAGAGAAGGGAGTGAGAGGGTAACCAGAACAGAGAGTGGAAAAAGGAGGAAGGGGGAGGTGGGAGGGGTGGGAAATTACTGGAAGCTGGAAAAATCAATGCTAATGCCATCAGGTTGGAGGCTATCCAACTGATATTAAATTTTCATCCAATTTTCCAAATTTCAGTGGGCGATCTATTGTGTGTTTTATGTTGCAAACACTTAGCACAGCAAAAGAGGGCAAATACAACAGCCAGACATGTAAAGAGGGCAAATACAACAGCCGGACAGGTAAAGAGGGCGAATACAACAGCCGGACAGGTGCATTCTAAAGAGATGTGCCAAAGCAGTGTAGTTCAGGAACATAGATCCAGAATGGAAGGTCTTGAGTGGCTGCAGTTGTAACCAGAGATGGGGAGGGTTGAGGAAGGCACACAAGCACCAAAGTTAGCAATGTTCAAAAGAGTAGGTCGTCAGACTGGGGAGTGCTGCAGAGAAGCAGAGGGGAGAGTCTTTGAGGTAACTTAAACATGGATGAGAATCTTTGACTTGATGCATCAAGTGATCGCCAGTGTAGAACAAGAGCATGGATGATGGATAAGCAGAATTATTTGCAAGGTACGTGACAGTCAGAGGGTTAAAATGGCCATTACAGAACTGAAGAATCTACGGTCTTAAACAGACATTTGGAGGCTGACAGATACGAGGGTGGTTAATGGTCCATGGCGTTTTCTGAAAATGTTAAGAAAATATAAGCAAGACGGTTGATAATGACTTAATTAAGAAGGAGTGAATCTTCAGCGTTGATTGGTCACAGGATTCTGAATCAGAATTGTTTTGGCAAAGCTATTAAGATGGTGTGAAATAAGCATAACTTGCAGCTGGAACCAAACTGGCAGGACATAAGGGACGATCCCCCAATGTAACATTCTCTCAGCTTTTCTAAGCAACAACATAAATTGAAATGTTAGCTCTGTTTATTAAGATGCAAGGACCAATAAACTGGGAAGTAACCAGCTGGTTGTAATATGATAAGAAATAACAGCTTCAGTCACAAATATCTCCAGCAGTATTTTGGGGGATCAGTGCCAGACTGTGCCCATGGTATTAAGAGATAATCAGAGGACTAAGTCAAGACAGAAATACCTATGTGCCCCAGAGACCCATGTGGGAGGTGAGGTCCTTGTAGAAACTATCAGCAGCAAACAATTCCTTGGTCATCTGTAGCTGATTGATTCCACACCTGTAACCTGTCAGTTGGTGAATGGAAATGAAGGTGTTGCTGTGGTAACCGAGAGTCCAGTTGCAATAAAGACTGAAATGTGTCAGGCAAGAACTGGATGGCTAATGTGTCAACATTTCATCAGAGACCAGAATGAATAGGTGAGAGGTGGTACTGCTTTTTGCAGAGGAAATCTGAGCGACTGAGTGTTTTGAGAAGATAACTAAGAAAATTGATGAGGGTAAGGAAGTTGATGTTGTCTAAATGTATTTCACTAAGGTATCTGATGAAGTCCCATGTGGTAAGATAGTCCTGAATATCAAGGCATATTGCAGCCAAGGCATATTGGCTAATTGGATCCAAAACTGGTTTGGTGAAAGGAAGCAGAGGGTAGTGGTAAAAGGATGTTTTTCTGATTGGATAGGATTAGTGGGTACTTTAAGGATCAGTGCTGGAAACTTTGTTGTTTGTGATATACTCTATACACCACAGTGGCCACTTTAGTAGCTCCCTACTGTACCTAATAACGTGGCAACTGAGTGTACGCTTGTGGTCTTCTGCTGTTGTAGCTCATCCACTTTGATCAGCATGTAGTCTGTTCAGAGATGCTCTTCTGCAAACCGCAATTGTAATGCATGGTTATTTGAGTTACTGTCACCTTCCTGTCAGATTGAACCAGTCTGGCCATTCTCCTCTGACCTCTCTCATCATTGAGGTGTCTTTCCCACAGAACTGCTGCTCACTGGATGTTTTTTGTTTCTTACACCATCTCTGTAAAACCTAGAGCAGGGGTTTCCAAGCTGGGGTCCAATGACCTGTCGGCTAATGGTATAAAATGGTTGGGACCCTCTGCTCTAGAGACTGTAGTGTGGGAAAATCCTAGGACAGCTTTTCTCAACCATTTTGCCCTGGAAGAACCTTGAAATAATTTTCAGGTCTCAGGTAACCCATGCATAACAATTATTATATCTACAGCTCAAGGTACATTAGTGTGATTAGTAAGTTGTAGATATGATAATTCAAAAATAATTGTCAATGCTCTTTTGTGTAGAGAATGAATTTTTAGCCAACCTTTCTTGAAAAAAACCAGTAGTTACGTTTAGCTTACCTCTTGAAATTAATCTTTCTTTCACTTTCGTAAATTTTGAAAACTTATAAGGCAAACATAATAGATTTCAGTTAAATAGCTGGCTTAAGCCAAAAATAGATTTAATTTTTCTAAAGGTAGGCTTGGCAGATTTAATTTAAATAAAGGTTGTAAGTTGATTTTAATTAATGCTATTTACAACATGAACATTTATTGACAATGTTGAATAACAAAGTTACAAGAAAACATAAGCCAAAGCAATATGAATAAAATATAGCTTAAGATACAATTTTATACAAGCCTTTGAAGAAAACATTTTCTTACTAAGTGACATGATCAGGCTCAAATATAGGTCTAACACTTGAAACCTGTGCTTGTTTTTTGCTGCACTAATATTCAATTCTGGGTCAAACTTGAGGTAAGGACACACAGACTTCACCTTTAACCGAAATGAAATGATTTCTATCCTTGCTCTTGATGCTTATTAAACAAGAAAAAGCTTGCTTACATGTGCAAGAAGTTGAAAACTGCAGCAAAATGTTCATTGCTTGCCTATGAATGGCAGGATACTCCTCTTTCAACAAAATCCAGAACTTGTCCAAGGGTAGGTTGGTAAATTTCATTTTGAGTGCATGATCAGACTGCAGCTCATAAAGTTTTTCCTCTTCTCTCAAAATCAGTTCTCAAGCTGAGCAGATGATTCGGAAGTTCTGAAAAATACTGTTCAATTTTGTTCTGCAGTTCTTCTAAGTGTATTCAATAAGACTCGAGACTTTCTGATATCCTTCCTCACTCTCAAGCCCAGGCAGTAGTGGAAACATTTCAAGATTTCCTTTTGCAACATGATTTTTTTCAAAGATTCAGTTTCCTTTTAAATCCAAGAATTCTGTCATTTGAAGTCAAAACATTTTCTCCAGGGCCTTGCAGTGACTTGTTCAACTGGTTCATATGATGAAAAATGTCTGTTAAGTAAGCTAGTTTCTGCAGCCGTTCTTCATCTTCAAAGCACTTAGCAAAATCTGGCCTACAATTTTTTGAAAGTACTCCAGCAGTTCACCTTTCAGCTTAGGCACCCTGTTGAGAACCCTTCCTCTACTAAGCCAGATTTCTGTATGTAGCAGGAGACTGGTGTGCTTTTTGTCCAGGTTTTCACTCATTTGGTTTTTAAACTTTCTGTAGCATTATCCAGAACCTTTTTCATCTCATCTGAGTTTTTGACATCAGCACCTCTCTGTGAAGAAAGCAGTGTGTTGTGACACTGTCAGGATTTTCTCTTTTTACAAGAGAAACAAAACCTCTCACGGAGCCAACCATTGATGGGGCACAATCAGTACAGACGTCAACACACTTCCTCCAAGACAGACCTTTTGTTTCCAGATATGAAGACAAAACATTAAATATATTTTGGCCTTTGCTTGTTTTGGGCATCTCTTTGCAACAGAAAAAGTTCTCTTAAATTTCGCCATCATTTACAAATCTTACAAGTGCTACAACTTGACACTTATTGGCGAAATCAAGGGCTTTCAGGTTAACGGTCAGTCTGAATGAAACAATGGTGCTCTATCAGAAGCCCTCTCATGGCGTTTACAAACTACCATGGAGCACCATTGATGACCACCTTCTCACCATGCTTGAGCAGTTCACCTACCTGGACAGTGTCATTTCCAACAATGCTATGACAATAGACAATAGACAATAGGTGCAGGAGTAGGCCATTCGGCCCTTCAAGCCAGCACCACCATTCACCGTGCTCATGGCTGATCATCTACAATCAGTACCCTGTTCCTGCCTTCTCCGCATATCCCTTGACTCCGCTATCATTAAGAGCTCTATCTAACTCTTTCTTGAAAGCATCCAGAGAATTGGCCTCCACTGCCTTCTGAGGCAGAGCATTCCACAGATCCTCAACTCTGGGTGAAAAAGTTTTTCCTCAACTCCATTCTAAATGGCCTACCCCTTATTCTCAAATTGTGGCCTCTGGTTCTGGACTCCCCCAACATCAGGAACATGTTTCCTGCCTCTAGTGTGTCCAATCCCTTAATAATCTTATATGTTTCAATCAGATCCCCTCTCATCCTTCTAAATTCCAGTGTAAACAAGCCCAGTCGCTCCAATCTTTCAACATATGACAGTCCCGCCATCCCGGGAATTAACCTTGTGAACCTACGCTGCACTCCCTCAATAGCAAGAATGTCCTTCTTGCTATTGTAGTAATGTCCTTGCTATTGTAGAATGTCTTTCTTGCTATGGTAGTAAGGGACGTTGACAATCGACTTGCCCGAGCTAGCACTGTCTTTGGGTCCCTCCAGAAACGTGTGGAAGAGCCACCAGCTGCGTCTGTCCGCAAAAATCCAGGTGTGCAGGGCTGCCATCGTCACAACACTGCTATACAGCTCTGAAGCCTGGGTTTTGTACTGTAAGCAAACCTATTTGCTCGAGTGCTCCCATCAGTGCCATCTCCACTCCATCATGGGTATCAGCTGGCTGGATCATTTCTCCAACAAGGTCCTGGAGAAGGCTCAACTTCCGAGCATTGCTCAGGCAGCTCCGCTGGCTGGTTCACGTGTCCTCGCGTGGACAACTGCAGGTTACCGAAAGCAGTACTTTACGGAGAACTCTTTCAGGGCAAGGGAGACCGTAGTGCCCCACGCAAGAGGTACAAAGACCAACTTAAGCAGCAGCTCTCTCAGGCAAATATCGAGGTCAACGAGTGGCAGCAGCTGGCTTGTGACAGAGACCGCTGGAGAACGCTGATCCACAGCAAAGCCAAGAACTTTGAGGAATTCAGAAGAGTGACTGCTAAAGGGAAGAGGAAACACAGGAAGGATCCTATTACCCAAGCACATGTGTCCCAGCTGTTCCCGTGTCCCTACTATTCCAGAGTCTGCAGATCCAGAATTGGCCTCTACAGTCACCAACAATCGTGCTTTTGCTCCTGAGGAGTATTCTTCCCTCCTGATCTTCGTAAGTGAAGAACCAGCCATCATCATCATTAAATGTGAACCCTTTTCAATTTCTTGTACTGCATCTTGGCCTAGCAATTTACCTACTATAATTTTACATGTTGGTACTATTAGGTTCTCACCAACTGTACGACTTTTCCTTTTCTGGGTAATAAGTTCTGCTACTAAATAACTTGCTTCCTGGACCCTTTTACTGACTGTGACTTTATTAACAAAAGGTTTACTCTGTTTGTTTTGCGATTCCAATAGTCATTTAAAATAATCAGCACTTTTGGCTGTAGTTTGTAGTTAAGTGACAGGACACAATGGAACAGGACAACTTGGATCACCAGTCCATCTGAAACCCATTGATAAGTAGCTTTCATTGAAAAGATTGACTCCTATGTAACTTTGCCTTCAACTTCCACTCTGCCCTCAAATTTACCTGGTCTATTTCCAACACCTTCCTCCCCTTCCTTGATCTCTCTGTCTCTGGAGACAGCTTATCTACTGATGTCTACTATAAGCCCATGGACTCTCACAGCTTCCTGGACTATTCCTCTTCCCACCCTGTTATTTGTAAAAATGCCACCCCCTTCTCTCAATTCCTCGGTCTCTGCCCCATCTGCTCTTAGAATGAGGATTTTCATTCCAGGACGAAGGAGATTTCTTCCTTTTTTAAAGAAAGGGGCTTCCCTTCCTCCACCATCAACTCTGCCCTCAAATGCATCTCTCCCATTTCATGAACATCTGCTCTCATCCCATAATCCCGCCATCCCACTAGGGATAGGTTTCCTCTTGTCCTCACCTACCACCCCACCAGCTTCCATGTCCAACATATAATTCTCTGTAACTTCGTCATCTCCAATAGGATCCCACCACCAAACACATCTTTCCTCCTCCTCCCCCCCCCCCACTTTTTGCTTTCCGCAGGGATTGCTCCCTACGCAACTCCCTTGCCCATTCGCTCCCCCCCATCCCTTCCCACCGATCTCCCTCCCGGCACTTATCCTTGTAAGCGGAACAAGTGCTACACCTGCCCTTACACTTCTTTCCTCACCACCATTCAGGGCCTCAGACAGTCCTTCCAGGTGAGGTGACACTTCACCTGTGAGTCGGCTCATGTGATATATTGTGTCCAGTGCTCCCAGTGTGGCCTTCTATATATTGATGAGACCTGACGCAAATTGGGAGACCATTTCGCTGAACACCTACGCTCTGTCCGCCAGAGGAAGCAGGATCTCCCAGTGGCCACACATTTTAATTCCACGTCCCATTCCCATTCCGATATGTCAATCCATGGCCTCCTCTACTGTAAAGATGAAGCCACACTCAGGTTGGAGGAACAACACCTTATATTCCATCTGAGTAGCCTCCAACCTGATGGCATGAACATTGATTTCTCTAACTTCTGTTAATGCCCCTCCTACTTTTCTTACACCATCCCTTTTTTTTTCCCTCTCTTTCCCTCTCACAATACTCCTTGCCTGTTCTCCATCTTCCTCCTCTGGTGCTCCCTTCCCCCTTCTTTCTTCCAAGGCCTTCTGTCCTATGATGCTCTCCCTTCTCCAGCCTTGTATTCCTTTTGCCTATCAAATTCCCAGCTCTTGGCTTCATCACTCCCCCTCCTGTCTTCTCCTATCATTTTGGGTCTCCCCCTCCCCCTCCCACTTTCAAATCTCTTGCTATCTCTTTTTTCCGTTAGTCCTGACAAAGGGTCCCGGCCCAAAACGTCGACTGTACTTCTTCCTATAGATGCTGCTTGGCCTGCTGCGTTCACCAGCATTTTGTGTGTGTTGCTCTTATGTGTCCATTGTTGCACTAGTGCAGTGAAATGACTCAGAAGGTTCTAATTCAAAAATCGTCACATTGGACCATCAGACATGTCTGTAAAACACAGTGGTTAGTAAAATACCAAAATGTGCCAGCCCATTCGATGCTCGGAAAATGCACTTCACGGTCCTCATAGCCTACCGTCCTCCTGTCTGTCCAATACGACCCTCGCCAATTATCAATGGCCTCTCTTATCTCACGTCAAAAACTGAGAATGGACTCAACCAAATAAACACCGTCCTACTGCTTGCTGCCATACTGGGCTGCAAGACCTCTAATGAGATTGTTAATGTGCCTGCTCAGTCACGGGCCACCGCCACGACCGCTAGCATCACTCATCGTGCAAAGTTGCAAAAACCGATGTTTATTTTATTTAATCACAATCTCTCGCAGAACCTTGAGTGACCTCTCGCTGAACCTTAGGGTTCTGCGGAACCCCAGTTGAGAAACCTTGTCCTAGGAGATCAGCATTTACTATGATACTCAAACCACCCTATCTTTTGCCAACAATCGTTCCACGGTCAAAGTCACTTAGATTACATTTCTTCCCCATTCTGATGTTTGCTCTGAACTGCAACTTAACCCCTTGACCATATCTGCTTGCTTTTATGCATTGAGTTGCTGCCACATTATTGGCTGATTAAGTATTCGCATGAATGAGCAAGTGTACAAGTGCACCTAATAAAGTGGCCACTGAATGTACATTAACAACTTGGATGTGCATGTAAGGGTTAGTATATTTGTGAATGAGATGAAAATTTGTGGTGTTGTAGACAGTGACAAAAGTAGTCTAAGACAACAGCAGGAGAGAGATTGGACATAAAGCTGGGTGAACATTGACAGATGGAGCTTATTCCTGCCAAGTGTAGGGAAGTCAAATAGGGGTAGGATATACAGTAAATGGTAAGGAGGTAAGGAATGCTGATGAATTTTCTTCAAAATTGAATGTTGAAGAAGGCATATGTCATGCTTGCCTTCATAAATCAGGGCATAAAATATAAAAGTTGTGACTTTATGATGCAACTTTGCAAATACTGGTTAGACCACACTAGGGTTATGGAACCGTTTCTGGTTACCACAATTATCAGAAGGATGGGATGGTGCTGAAGAGAGTGAGGAGGAGAGGCAGGATGATGCCTGGATGGAGGACTTTAATTATAGGGAGAGTCTGGATGGGATGGGTTTGTTTCCCTTGAGTGAAGGAAGATGATTGGCATCTTGATAAGTTTATGAGACATTGGCAAAGTAGAAAGAGTGAATTACATGGCTATGATAAATAAAAGGCTATAGTTTTATAGTTCGAGCCCCAGCCAAAGTAACGTGTTGTGTCCTTGAGCAAGGCACTTAATCACACATTGCTCTGCGGCGACACTGGTGCCAAGCTGTATGGGTCCTAATGCCCTTCCCTTGGACAACATTGGTGTTGTGGAGAGGGGAGACTTACAGCATGGGCAACTGCTGGTCTTCCATACAACCTTGCCCAGGCCTGCGCCCTGGAGAGTGAAGACTTTCCAGGCGCAGATCCATGGTCTCGCAAGACTAATGGATGCCTTTATTTATTTAGTTTTAAGGTGAGTAGAAGTTGTTTTAAAAGGCATCACAGAAGACAGTAAAAGAGATAGAGACAATGTTACACAAAGTCTGGTTGATATCTGGAATCCACTGCCAGGTGAGGTGCAGGAATCAAGCGCATGTAAGAGAGATGTAGACACTCACTTGAATAGGCAAGACCTAGTGCAAACAAATGGTATTAGTGCAGATGGGCAAACTGGTTTGAAATGGTGGGCTGAAGCGCCAGTTTTAGTGTTGTACAACTCAATGATAAAGGGGATTTAACTCCCTACTGAACCTTGAAATGGTCTGAGAACCTTGGAATGTAGAAAAATGCAAGGACAAAGAGTTTCAAGGAAAGATGTGAGAGTGGAATTCAGTGAGTGCTGTGTGTTGCACATCCAAGATTATTCATCTCGCATTTTGACAAATAGTACACTGAAAGCTTTGAGTGCTTTTGCAATTAAGGGCTTGAATAGAGTTAAGTAGTCTTTTCACCAGTTACTGCTTATGTGATTCCATTATAAGTGTGAAAGACAGGCAGAATGTTGGCAACCATGGCAACCACAAATATGGTAATTAATCACCTGCAGTGGCAGCTGCTTGTCAGGTCATATTAACACAACCTGGTACAGCTCACTTCACCAGCAAACCTGGAGATCTCAGTGCAAGAAACAAGACTACTTCTGAATGGTTCCAAAACTCAAGAACAAAGGTAGGGCATTAAAGACAGTGAAACTGAGATGAACATATGTATTTAATCTTTAATATACTAATTTTATACAAGGTTGTAATTCATGAAGGAATATCATACATTTAAGCATTAAGAAATAATTAATAATATTCACTGAACAGAAAATGTAGACTCTGGGACAATTTTGTGTTTCAAGAGGTTTCTACACTACATATTTCAAAGTTTCAAAGTTTCAAAGTGCATTTATTATCAAAGAATGTATGTGTAAATTATACAACCTTGAGATTTGTTTCCTTACAGGCAGTCGCAAAGCAAGGAACCCGAAAGAACCCAATCAAAAAAAGTAAGACCAACCCCCGGTGCCCACAGAGAAAAAGAAAAATAACATAAAATAAACCATATAAACAACAGAAACAGGCAGCAAAAATAGTGTTCCGAACCAAATTGAGTCCTTAGATTCAAGGCCCCGGATCAGTCCGGAGTGTGCCCACAGCCTCAGTATTCATTTCATCATATTAGCAGGGCAAATTGCCGCAAAGTTCTCAGACATGAAGCACAGCAACCACGAAGCACAACACCTTTTGATAATTCTGTATGTTTGTAGCACTTTCTGGTAGTACAGGCGAAGGCAGTATTTCCTTGCCTCTTGTTACAAGTTGTACGCTTGAACCCTATACTTGGACTAAAACCCTCAATGCTGAGAGTGTGCTGCACTGCCTGGTAAGGTGGTATTTTTTCAGTTGAAATATTATATCTTCCTCTGAAAAGCTTGGCCGTCCTTGTTCTACTGCACTCCTTGCTCAAAGGCTAGTGACGTGGATGGGTGATGAGTGGCATCTGTGGCTGCCAGGCCTTCCAGGTTGGTAGGCCTTGGGATTGGATGTCTGTGTGAGCAGGAGGCATGAGGTATAGACGGTCGGTAGGCCCGGAGCTGAAGCCTGGAGTTCAGGGTCCCATCATTGATCAGCCTATAGGTTGATACCGAAGATCGATGCCCAAAGTTCAGTCGGAAGTCCAGAACTTGAAGCCCAATGACTGAACCCTGGAGGCCTGTTCTGGAGTTGGAGGACTGTCTGTTTGTGTGGATGGGTGGGAGGGAGGGAAGGGGCCTGTAGTGCTGTTGTTGTTTTGTTGCTTGCTGTGTTCTGCCTGTTCTGCTGAACATGCTATATTGGCATCAGAATGTGTAGCAACATTTGCGGACTGCCTCCAGCTCATCCTTAGATGTACTGGTTGTTAATGAAAGCAACTCTTTCACTGTACATGTGATAAGTAAATAGGGTTGCCAACTTTCTCACTCCCAGATAAGGGACAAAAGTAGCAGTCAAATACGGGACACTTGTGTTTACCCTGAGAAAGACTACCATGACCATGAAGCCTTGCGCCGGCACCCGTGTGCGCATGTGTGACATGCACGTGTGTGACGTGTGCATATGTGATGTGCTCATGCGTGTACGTGCTGATTTTTTTCTACAAATCGGTTTTGGCCTAATCTTCCCGATTTTGTTAAGTGAAACTACACTGTACATACATTATTTCTACTTTATATAGGCTGTATATTTATCATACCATTCCTGCTTTTACTATATGTTAGTGTTATTTTAGGTTTTGTGTGTTATTTGGCATGATTTGTTAGGTTATTTTTTGGATCTGGGAATGCTCAGAAATTTTTCCCATATAAATTAATGGTAATTGCTTCTTCACTTTACACTCTTTCGGCTTACGAACGGTTTCATAGGAACGCTCTACCTTAGCGGGGAAAATACGGGACAAGGGCGGTCCCGTATGGGATAAACCAATTTAGCCCAATATACGGGATGTCCCGGCTAATACGGGACAGTTGGCAACCCTGTAAGCAGTGGCGGTGCCAGAGATTTTTTCTTGTTGATGCTACAGTGGGGCTGAATTATTCAGTGTGGTGCTGGGGGATGTACCCTATGGTAATATGTATTCGCAAGGCCAGACGCGTGGCATTGAAAAGTCAGTTTCAAGCATTATGTGCCTACTATAAATGCCTCTGTTGATTCACAAGCAGCAGCAATTGATAAATCTAATATAGGAGTGAACTGTGACAGTGTCAACAGCATCGGAGACAACCCGGGCTACACAGAGCATAAACAAACAAACCAACAGAGCATCTGACCCACAGCGCACAACGTGAATCATGCACCAATCCCGCAATCAGCGTCAAATGCGTGCTTTTCAACTGTAAAACACAACACTAACCCACAATGTTCTCTGCTATTCGCATTACATAGACAGACAATACCAAAAGATACATCATTATTCAAGTCAAATAAGGCAAACAACAGATGCAAGGCTTTACCAGGAGTTGGACAAATCGTACTCTGACCATGCAGTACCTCAATTAATTCGGCTACTGAATTTAAAACAAAAATCAGCAGAATCACCGCTTGGAAGTCAAAGCAAAACCAGTAGGCTTAATAGCAGTAAATGTAATCGTTTAGGATTTGTAGGAAACATAAGGACTATGGGGTATCCACCACAAAATAATAATAATAATCAGCATTAGTCTTGGCCAAATTTTAAAAAAAAATCAACTGCACTCACCATTGATATTTTCAGAAAAGCACAATCCGTCTGTTGTTGTGATTGGTGGTGAAAACATCAATGATTTTCTGGATGTCAAGTGCTTTGGTCCTCCGGCTGTTTATGGCCAACCGGGCCAAGTTGCTGTTCCGAGCATCGCTGCAGCTATTCCCTAGGTAGTTTTTGACACGTCTGAGGCAAGAGAAACTCCGCTTGCATAAGGCAGATGTCACAGGTAGAGTCAGTGATATGCAGATTAGTTTGTATAAATCTATAAATGCATCGCGGTAGGGTCTCATTGGAGCTAGAAATTCCACTGTGTCATTCACTGTTTGTCCTTGCTGGAGACTCAACCACAGCTCTCACATACTCACGATTTTCTTGGACAATCTTTGCATGTCCTTTGTCAACCATATTTCCCAATCTTGAACCTTCTTGTTTTCTCAGTCTGAATTTGGCCCATGCCTCCATAGCAAACTTCTGAGCTGCACCTACATGGTGGGTTTTGAAAGCTGTTGTAGCTTTCCGCCAGTTGCGGTAACCGGTGACAGTGAAGGGAGACTCAGAATGGAACCCATGTTCTCTACACAGGAAATGCCTGCAAGTGAAGCAGAACGTAGTATCTTTCATGATCGAATATTCCAGTCAGTCAAACCAGCCACGAATAAAACTCCTTCGCTAATTGCCAAACTTGTTGTGAGCAGTGAAGGGTACTTTTTTCAATGCTGGCTAACATCGCTAACAGTATTGCCACTAGCACTAAGAGCAGATTCATCCACGTTCTCTTCCAAATCCCGCTCCATTTTTTTTTGTTCCTCTACTTCGCCCTCACACTCCTTCGATGATCTGCTGTCGTCCTCATCCTCATTTACTTCTGTCTGCATGTCACTTTCAATTAAGACATGCTCATGCTGTGACACCACTGATTCCTCTGGATGAGGTCGTTTTCTCACTAAAAATCGATCCATTTTTCACGCCGGCTAAATTAATGCACATGCCAGGCCCACGCTAGCTTGTAAAAGCACAATGTGTGTGCGTGTGGCATCCGTTAGTCTTGCGAGACCACGGATCTGCGCCTGGATGTACACTATCAATCTCTCGCGTGAGTGAGTGAGTGATGTCACCACCTTAAGTGACCTTAGATCAGTTTAACTGATCTGAGGACAGCAACGGCAAGACATTGACAACGAACGAATAAGCAAAGTGTAGAGTGGATATGACAGAGTTTATAACTTTATTGCTGCGTGGGTGCTATGGTAATTGGGTGCGCTGTTTCACTAGATCAACTGGAGAAACAAGCTGTATTCAAAACTATACGGAGAAAGCAAAGCAGCTGAAATTTGTATGTGAAATTTCAGTTAATTTCTTGGTGGTGCTACTCTGGTGCTATTGCAATTTCTGCTGGGGCTATAGCACCAGCTAGCACCACCTTAGCGCCGCCCCTGCCTGTAAGTAAATGAATCTGAATCTGAAACTGCTGGGGGAGCTTAGTGGGTCACTCAGTAAATGTAACGGGGGGCTATCAGTCAATGTTTCAGACTGAGACCCCTTATCATTCCAGCTCAGGTGAAGGATCTTGATCCAAAACATTCACTGTCCATTTCCCTTTTCAGATTCCGTCTGTTCTGCTAAGTTTCTCCAGCAGTTTGTCTTAAGCCCCAGATTCCAGTATCTTGGGTCTCCTGTGTCTCTTGGAGACCTTGGTCTAGTTTCCATTTCTCACATTTACCTCCAACGGCAACAGTGCGGCAAACCCACAAGTGTTCATTTTCTCTGCTCACGTTGTGATTCACAGCCTCAGGTCCCAAGCCAGACAGTAAGTTACACCCAATCATTATAAGATTTTGTTTCTTGTTCCCCTGAAAATCCCAATTGCAATGTTTCATTGCATCCCTGAGCTGTAATTATCTGAATATGTAAGTGTACAGCTGCAAGCGGGGAATGAGATTAGCAAAACTCCAATTCCAAGTGCCTGGTTAAATCTGGCAATTTACTAATTTAATGGCTGGTTGCTTTAAGCTGAAGGCAAGGTACGAAATAAGACAATTATTGTTATCTGGAGAGGAGGGTGAATGCTGTAACCTTAATTTAACTTGGAAGGCAATTTAAGGATTTTAGCAAATTGGAATGCAAGACTGTTCAATGTGCATTAAATTGGTACATAATTCCAATATGTTTGACTCCTGTGCATTCCCTAGTTCCCTATTAACTCCTTTGGTCTGCAGATTCCAGAGGGATAATTCTTGCTTGGGGAGTTTCATAAAAGTCACAAATGCCCAGTGCACACCACTACCTTAAGCACAAATATTTGTTTGAGTGTTGTGGATTTATTTTTCATATTTCAGATGATCTTGGCAACAAAAATATACTTATCTCCATCAAGGAAATGTTGATGTAGATGCCCTCAATGGAATAATGTCCATCCTTATGTAACCCCCTGGGGAAGGTTTCACTGCTAACGTAATGGTCTTTCTGTAGAGTCGGTGTTGGGGTGATGGTTAGAGATAATGGGTGCTTTGGATGTGAGCCGTCCAGTGATGGGAAGGTATGGCTGGTACCAGGGTGATCTGAGTCTTTTGTTCAGCGGGAGATGAAGAGAGAGGATGCCGGAGTGGAGCCATGACCTGATGAGGGGCGGCGGGGGGGGGTGGTGGGAACCGAAGGACGGTTGGCGAAGGGGAAACGTGAGCTCCAGCTTGTGACAGTTTCTTTTCTTCTTTTGCTTTTTCTTTGCTAACCCTGCAGTCAAACTAAGAATGATAAAGCTGAATTGTTTAGTTGTATGCGGTGTACCGTCTGTTATTTCGCGGTACTGATTTGTAACAGGGTAGCACCTCACACAGCATCCACACAAACGGGGAGGGGGAGCGGTTTTAGGGTGGACGCGCATCTCAATCTCACCCGTTTGGCAGGGCTGGAGATTGACTTCCCTAGACTTACACAGCCGACAGCACCCGAGGGTTACACTTACAGAAGCCGGTCCAGATTTAACAGCGCCATCTGAGTTTCAGGGCAACTTGCCAAGTTTACTGTCACGTGCACAAGCTTGGTGAGGCTCAGGTGCAGTGAAAAACTTTCTGCAGCAGCATCGCAGGCGTATAGGTACAAATGAAATGTTATCCCTACCCTCGCTAAAATTTGCAGGAACTACGTCTTATTTGGAACCTATTTGCCTGATGTTTTGTTTAAAATAACATAGTCCTGGAGGTCTGTAAATTCTTAAGGTTTATTTCCTAATAAATCAAAGCTCTAAAGTCACAACATGATTTTCTATTAATGTCAACAACCTGAATTACCTGCATTGACTGAAGCTATGATAAATAATGGTGCTTGCAAGCCTCACTTTAATCATAGTTTGTTGTAGATGAGATAAGAATGACAGCGGTTTTCCTGTAATGGTACTGCTTCATAGAACATAGAACAGTACAGCACAGGAACAGGCCATTCAGCCCACAGAGTTGTGCTGGACCAGCTAAAAAGCAAATCAAAAACACCCTAAACACTAATCCCTCCAAACTACCCTATATCCCTCCATCTTCCTCACATCCATGTGCCTATCTTAACATCCCTTAAAAGCCTCTAATGTATTTGCCTCTACCACCATAGCAGGCAGCATAATGCAGGGAACAACCACACTCTGAGTAAAAAACATACCCCTCACATCCCCCTTGAACCTACCCCCTCGCACCTTCAGTGCATGCCCTCTGGTGTTAGACGTTTCATCCCTGGTGAAACAGATACTCCCTGTCTTCTCTATGCCTCTCATAATCTTATAAACCTCGATCAGATCTCTCCTCAGAGAAAATATCCCAGGTTTATCCAGCCTCTCATGATAGCGCATGCCCTCTGAACCAGGCAGCATCTTGGTAGACCTTTTCTGATCCCTCCCCAGAACTGGATGCAATACTCCAGATGTGGCCTAACTAGGGTTTTATAAAGTTGCAACATAGTCTCTTGAATTTTGAACTCAGTGCCTTGACTAATGAAAGCAAACACTCCATAAGCCTTCTTAAACACCTTATCAACCTGTGTAGCACTTTCAAGGAGCTATGAACTTGAATCCCCAAGATTCCTCTGCTCAGCAACACTGTTAAGGATCTTGCCCTGTTAAGGTACCTTCTCCTTGCATTTGTCCTACCAAGGTGCAACACCTCACATTTTTCTAGCTTAAACTCCACCTGCCCTTTCTCTGCCCATATCTGCAACCAATCTATATTGCGCTGTATTCTTTGTCAGTCTTTTACACCAACCACAGCTCCACTAATCTTAGTATCATCCAGAGATTACTAACCCACCCATCTACATTTTTGTCCAAGTCACTTATATACTTCACAAACAGCAGAGGTCACAGCACAGATCTCTGCAGAACATTGCTAATTACAGACCTCCAGCTCAACTGAGACCCTTCAACCACTACCCTGTGTCTGCTATGTGCAAGCCAGTTCTGAGTCCAAGCAGCCAATTCGCCACAGACCCCATGCATCTTAATCTTCTGAATTAGCCCCAGTAATCTCTTCAGTACAGTAATCTCCTTCACTTCCAAGCCTCTGACATTTTTCTTTAACCAGTAGGGAAATAGGTTTCATACACAGCTTGAAGATGACTGAACCCTGACCTCAAACCTCTGCAGTGATCCTGCTGTCTTTTTGGTGAGAACCTGGATGAATTATGTGAACGCAGAGGGAGCCAGTTTTAAGAATATAATTAGTATCAGGAATAATTAGTCTGTCCCATGATACTGCGCTGCTTTTCCAAATCATGGTTGAACATCATTCACTCTAGTTGTCTTATTTCCGTGATTTTGATAACTGAAACACTCACCCTGATATCCTGACTTAAGCTCTCTCTGTTCTAGTCCTGTATATACTTTTTGACAGAGCACCAATGCCTGCTCGGGTAGACAACTCTATGAAGATATTTCTCAGCACTACATGGCCAACTCTTTATCCCAACAGTCTGATAGACCTAGATTCTGTTCTCTCTATAAAAGGATGCACCTAAAACTCCAGTTTTGCTGAGTCTTCATATCTAAGATCTTTCAGCTTTTCTTGTTAAAAGAACTTAATCTCCACTTATTACGTAAACAGCAAATATAATGAAAAGTGAGGTCAGGACCCAGACGAGAGGTGTTCTCCATATACAAGGAGCTCCCACTCCTCTGGCGTTTGACTGTAGTTGAGGGTGACTGTAACATTGTAATTCAATACATTCAGTGAGGCCTTGTGTTCCAGCTTCATTCTAGGCTAGAAGAATGGCTTTAATCCCAAGGGAGTTCATATTTTCAATGAAATTGAGATTAGCCTCTTCATACAAGCCTGGGTCACCTTTCTTTCAAAGGCTATCATCTGTTGGTTTCTCTGTGGTTCAAGGAGGCTCATGCTGGACTCCTGCCTTGAAACTTCTCACCTGTGCTTGCTCCCTGATTCCCAAAGTCTAGTCGGTAGCTTTGGGTTCCATTGTGCCCCACTGGTTGCCTTATCTATTTCTACTCTCTCTAGACACACAACTGTGTGGCTAGCACAGCTCGAAGGCTACCTATAAATATTCCAATGACACGACTGTTGTTGCCAGATTCTCAATGATGACGAGGAGACGTACGGAAGCGAGATAGGTCGGTTGGTTGAGTGATGTTGAAACAACAACCTTACTGGAGCAACAGCATCAGTAAGACCAAGGAATTATTTGTGGGTTTCAGAAAGGGGAAGTCAGAAGTACACACAGCAGTTTTCATCGAGGGGGCCAGCAGTGGAAAGGGTGAACAGCTTCTGAGTATTATCAACTAGGAAGAGCTATCCTGGGATCAACATATTGATATAATCATGAAGAAGGAGTTGGAAGCAATTTGGTATGCCATCAAAGACTGTCAAATTTGTCAAGTTTCTACAGGTTCACCATAGAGAGGATTCTGCCTGGTTGACTGGTTGCATCACTGTCTGGTATGGAGATGTCAATGCACAGGTTCAGAAAAAGCTGCAGAGGGCTCAGCGAGCTCCATCGGGGGCTCTAGCCTCACCACCATCGTGGACATCTTCAAAAGGTGATGCCTCAAAAGGGAAGTATCCATCACAAAGGGTTCTCACCACCCAGGAAATGCCTATTTCTCATTACTACCATCAATGAGAACATATGGCAGCCTGACTACACACACTCAGCATTTTAGGAACAACTTCTCCTCTACCATCAGATTTCTGCATGGACCTTGAAAACTACCTCACTATTTTGCTCTATTTTTGCACCATTTATTTATTTTGGATACATTTTTATTGTCATTTATAGCAATTTTATGCATTAGACGGAACTGCTGCTGCAAAACAACAAATTTCTTGACATATGTTATTGATAATAAACCTGATTCTGATTCTACTTCAAATATTACCGATGCAAGTGATCAAGTTATATCTCACGTCAAGCAGTACAAAGGTTCAAAGGTCCAATTCAGTGTCAGAGGAATGTATACAATACACATCCTGAAATGCTTTTTCTTTGTAAACATCCATGAAAACAGGAGTGCCCTAAAGAATGAACAACAGTTAAACGTAAGAACCCCAAAGTCCCCCCCCCGAGCTTCCCCTCCCTCGTGTAAGCGGCAGCGAGCAACAATCCTCCTCCCTCCACCAGCAGAAAAAAACATCAGCACCCGCCACCGAGTACTCAAGCGTGAGGAAAGAAATAGTAAAGACACAGACTTGCAATTACCCCAAAGACTTCACGTTTCACCTGGCATTTAACATACCAGTCTCTCTATCTCCCTAATAAGGGAGAAGGAGGTGTCTCCATTTTTCCCAGCGAGCAGGGAGACATAACAAACAACTCACTAGTTTATGATGTTAGAAGTCCGCTATGTCATTTTTTCCAGGCTCTGTTCCCAAAGATGTCAAAGATCCTGGGTCTTTGGGCCCACAGCAGTAGTGTTTCCGACTCCCCGGACGACACATGGGTCTTCTGCCATTACACCGACCCTCAATCTGCCCGTCTCCAGAGCCCCGAGATCTTAAGCTTCCAAATCTGAGCCGCACTCTCAGGCTGGACCCTTGGCGTGCCGAACAACGGCCAGTCCTGAAACCCGGAGAACATGTCCCATTCCCGCAAAGAACCGGTCAGCGTGTAATCCATGTCAGGGTCTTCAAAAGAACCCTGAAAGGGAAAATTAAAGATATTAGAGATGGAAATAGAGCTGTTTCCGAAGATGCAAGCAAAGGAGTTGCCATTTAGCGCCATCTTGACTTGTGTCTTTGCTTGCTGTGGTCATGTTTTGATTGGATCTTTGTGCATTGCCTTATTTTGGGTCAACAGCCTCCAGTTATCTTGATAGACATGAACAACTACCTTCCATCTTTCTGGCTCTCCTCCAAGAGGACCACAACCTTTGGGCAGAGTTTGGAGGCTTGTGTGCCTCAATGACCCAGGGAGCTACATTGGCTGGAGTCAGGGCTTTATGCTTTGGCTCTTGGTAGGGTCATCAAGTCAAAAGGTGGCCAGACTAAGAGTGGTCCACCAGTTCTCCAGGTTTGGCGGTTTAGCTCAGGGCTAGCAACACTGACTGGCAAAACAAAATTGCTACAGAAGCAATGAAGATTCCTTCTGCATCTGAGTATGACAGTATTCCAGGGCTAGCATGACTGACAGTAGTGAGAACCGTGAGGAAACTACTGACATGATGAAGGAAACCCTGAACACCAACAGAAATGGTGGATCTTCACTGCTGCCCTAATGGCATAATAGGCAGCAAGTTTCTGTCCCTAGCTACCTCTGACATATTTTTTTAATTTCCAGAGATCTATTATCCTTCACTTAACTCATTGTCACTCATTTTTCTCTACTAAGCTCACTGTTCTGTAACTCTTCTTGTTATCAGTGCTCTAAATCAGACAGCACAGCTTTCTCTGCACCTGCCCTCTAGTACCAGGCAGGTGGCTGGTGCAGAGGAACAGGGAAATACCTGCTGTAGCTGCCAGTAAAATTAGTACTGTTGCCATCTCAACAAGATTCTTTCTGGCAGGAAGTGCCAGCAGCTGCTCAGAGGCAAGATCTGGCCTTAAATGATGTTGCTCCAGTCAGCTGCTCAATTACAGCTCTTTAAACAGATCCTGGCATCACTTCATTCTTCCCCATGCAAGGTGCCTCATCATTTTTAACTGTTATGATAGGTTTCTGGAACTGAATCGTCTGTGCACACTCTAAATCTGCAGGCGATCATTCTAGGCAGGGAAAACACAACAGGAAAGACCAACGAAATTTCAAACACTCAGCACCTTGAATCAATGAAGCACTGCGGATAAGATCAAATGTCCTTTTGTGCTTTTCAGGGCTAGAGTCAAGCAAAATTTAATGATAGACATGAGAAAGTCTGCAGATGCTGAAAATCCGAAGGAGCACACACAAAATGCTGGAGGAACTCGGCAGGTCAGTCTACATATATGGAAAAAAGTGAACAGTTGACGTTTCAGGCCGAGACCCTTCCTCAGGACTGAAAAGGAAGGGGGAAGGCGCCAGAATGTAAAGGTGGGAGGGGGGAGGGGAAGGAGGTTCGCTAGAAGGTAATAGGTCAAGGCAGGTGGGAGGGAAAGGTCAAGGGCTGGAGAAGAAGGAATCTGATAGGAGAGGAGAGTGGGCTATAGGAGAAAGGGAAGGAGGAGAGGGCCCAGGGGAAGTGATAGATAGGTAAGAAGAAGTAAAAGGCCAGAAAGAAGAAGAGTGGAGGGGAAGGTAAAATAGTTATTCATGCCATCAGGTTAGAGGTGACCCAAACAGAATCTAAGGTGTTGCTCAAACATGAGGAAATCTGCAGATGCTGGAAATTCAAGCAACACACACAAAATGCTGGTCAAATAGCATCCATAGGAAGAAGCACAGTCAACGTTTCGGGCCGAACCCTTCATCCTCCTCCACCCTGAGAGTGGAAGGTGAACTTAATAATTAAACTTCAGAGATAAGATGGAATCAAAATGTTAGTCAATAAAATAGGTTTTAGCAAATATCTTAAAGAGAGAAAGAGAAGCTGGAAGTCAACATATGGAGAAGAAGCTAACCACAGAGCAGAGAGTAGACATTTTCAATTAACTTACCAGGGTGACTGATAAGTTCGTGCCCTAGGGTAGAAGGAGCCAATTTTAGAAAACCTAGCACATTTAGTTTTCCTACATTTACACACTTAGTCCAGCAGTCGTGGAGCTTACGGATCCTTTCTTTGTAGAAGTCAGCATCTTGGACCTCCAGCAGTGCATGTAACGAGAGCTGTATAACTCATCTCTTTCTACCTTAGGCCATGAACTTATCAATCACCCCTGCTATGGACCACCTGGAGGTCCAAGACGCTCTCGTTACATGCATGTGCAGTTCAACTCTTTGAGTAATTACACAGAAAGTTTGAAGTTAATAACTCATCTCCTTCTACCTTAGGCCACAAACTTATCAATCACCCCTGCTGTGGACTACTTCTACAAAGAAGGGATCTGTATGCTCCACGACCGCTGGACTAAGTATGTACATGTAGGAGGGGACTGTGTTGAAAAATAAATGTGCTAGGTTTTCTAAAATTGACTCCTTCTACCTTAGGCCACGAACTTATCAATCACCCCTCGTAATTCAGTTATTTTAAATATATTTAGTGGATCTTTTCCATCGGTCTTTGTGTGTCTACATACCAGCTTTTCACATACATTTGTGTGTGTGTGCTCCTATTTGTTTAAGTATGTGTATGTGTGTACACATACACTGAGTGGCCACTTTATTAGGTACACTATACTTCTGCTCGTTAATACAAATATCTAATCAGTCAGTTGTGTGGCAGCAACTCAATATATAAAAACATGCAGACATGGTCAAGAGGTTCAGTTGTTGTTCAGATTTGCATATGAATTGGGAAGAAATGCAATCTAAAGTGATTTGACTGTAGAGTGATTGTTATGCTGGATGAGATACTTTGAGTATCTCAGAAACTGCTGCTCTCCTGAGATTGTCACACACAACAGTCTCTCGAGTTTACAGAGAACGGTGCGATAAATTAAAAAGTGAGCGGCAGCCCTGTGTGGAGAACACCTTGTTAATGAGAGTAGTCAGAGGAGAATGGCCAATCTGGTTCAATCTGACAGGAAGGTGACAGTAACTCAAACAAGCATGCATCACAACAGTGGTGTTCAGCGAGAGCATCTCTGAATGCACAACACGTTGAACCTTTCAGCAGATGGGCTATAGCAGCAGAAGACGATGAGCACTCAGTGGCCACTTTATTAGGTATGGGAGGTAATCAGAAATCTTTTGAGTACTGAGCCTGGAAACCGAGCTGGGACCAGCCTCATCATCCAAGGGGCGAGGTGGGTGTGGGTGAAGAGAGCAGGCAAAGTCTGCATCACCGGGTCAAATTCCACACATTGCATTGTAAGTGCCCTTCCTACTGGACACCACCTTAAGATTTCCTTTTTTGATTGTAAATTGCGCTATTTATTATTTAGATTGCCAACATTTTCTAGCTTAAGAACGTGATATTTTATTTTACGTGCATCTCAATTGTTCTTTCCAATTAAGTATTTTGCTTAAAAACAGATACTGCTGGAAATTCTCATCAGGTCAAGCAGCAAATATGGAAAGAGAAACAGCATTAATAATTTTGGTCACCAAAATTCAAAGTAGATTTTATTATCAAAGTACATGACAAAGTACTCTGGTCACCTCATTATAGGAAGAATGTGGAAGCTATGGAGAGGGTGCAGAGGAGATTTACCAGGATATTGCCTGGATTAGAAAACAAGTCTTATGAGGCAAGGTTAGTAGAGCTGGGACTTTTCTCTTTGGAGCGTAGAAGGATGAGAGGGGACTTGATAGAGGTCTACAAGATTATGAGAGGCATAGATAGGGTGGATAGCCAGTACCTTTTTCCCAGAGCACGAATAGCAAACACCAGAGGGCATAAGTACAAAGTTAAGGGAGGGAAGTTTAGGGGAGACATCAGGGGTAAGTTTTTTACACAGAGGGTTGTGGGTGCCTGGAATGACTTGCCAGGGTTGGTGGTGGAGGCTAAAACATTAGGGGTATTTAAGAGCCTCTTGAACAGGCACATGGATGAAAGAAAAATAGAGGCTTACGGGTTAGTGTGAGTTTAGTATGTTTTTTTTAAGGAATATATGGGTTGGCACAACATCGAGGACCGAAGGGCCTGTACTGTGCTGTAGTATTCTAGTGTCTACATATACAGTATGTCACCATATAAAAGCCTGAGATTCATTTTCTGCTAAGCATACTCAGCAAATCTATAAAACAGTAAGTATAACAGGATCGATGAAAGATCAACAGAAGACGACAAACTGCAAATATAAATAAATAGCAATAAATAATGAGAATATGAAATAATGAGTTAAAGAGGCCTTGAAAGTGAGTCCATTGGTTGTGAGGACGTTTCAATGATGGGGCAAATGAAGTTGAGTGTAGTTAGGCCATTTTGTTCGAGAGCCTGAAGGTTGAACCTGGTGGCTTGAGCCCTGAGGCTCTTGTACCTTTTACCTGATGGCAGCAGCGAGAAGAGAACATGCCCTGGGTGGTGAGAAGCTCTGATGATG
The DNA here is from genome assembly GCF_030028105.1 of Mobula birostris. Lineage (NCBI taxonomy): Eukaryota > Metazoa > Chordata > Chondrichthyes > Myliobatiformes > Myliobatidae > Mobula > Mobula birostris. The sequence goes on from NC_092394.1 coordinate 42,652,879, forward strand.
GATGCCGCTTTCCTACAACAGCGTTTCATGTAGATGTGCTCAATGATTGGGAGCGCTTTACCGGTGATGTACTGCGCTGAATCCACTATCTTTGTAGGATTTTCTGTTCAAAGGCATTGGTGTGATGTATGACCCATGACTTAAACAGCAACTGCTATGTCCTGCTGCCTACGTTTCCAACATTTTATTTCTCTCTACTGTCCTCATTCATCTCCCTCTGTTTTCACAGAACAGCATTTATTCACCCCTCTTGGAAGGCAGCAACAGAATTTATGCCCCCTGGACCATCTTGATCACACCCTATTGCAAGCATTCTTTTTGCTCTCTCCAATACCCCTTCTCCTCTGTGATTTGAACCACACTTGTTTTGTTATTTGCAACAGCTCTACACCAGATGCTATCTGGTTGGTTCTTCATACAACCCTGGAACATCAGGACAGCAAATATGCATACATCAGGATGCTCGTAATTGATTACAGATTGGCATTTAACACCATCTTCCCCTCTAAGCTAATCAGTGAACTTCAAGACCGCTGCACTCCAGGATGTAAAACATCACCCCGACTTGGGCATTGAACCGTCAGGTAACCCTAGCTGGGCAAAACACATCAACTAAACCATTTTAAGTTCCAACAAAATCCTTGGCCTCCTATGGCATAACTCCTGGAATTGCTCAAAAACCACAGAAGAAATTGCTTATAAAATTCTCGTCTGTCCAAGACTTGAATACTGTAGCACCATTTGGGATCCCTACCAAACCATTCACATCAATAACCTTGAGAAAGTACAGAGAACAGCTGCCAGGTTTGTAACCAGTGATTACAGAAAGACCAGTAGTGTTACAGATATGCTTCTGGACCTCAAATGGGATACCCTCCAAAGACACCGCACAATAGCCAAGCTGACTACAATTTACAAGGAAACTTGTTCATTAACTCCGTCCAACATTAGTCACCTTTTGTGCAACTGGAATAACAGACCATCAACCTGACAAAACCAGTCCCTGAACTCCAAGACCATTCAGACCAACAAGGACTGCTACCACTACTCACTGTACCCTAGGACCATTCCAGTTTGGAATTCCCTGCCGCCACACATTAAATCTGCCGCTGATAGTAAAACTTCCAAGCCGCTGCTCTTAAACACTGCAATTTAAATTACAGCTGCACGCATGAGGGACTGCACGTTTGTAGCCCAGTGGCGGCAGTTGGTGCAGTATGGACAAGACAAGAGACCTGGGCATGAATACACCCTTATGTATTTGGATCCTGGATTTCCTCACTTGTAGATGCTAGTCAGTTTGGATTCGCAAAGCCATCTCCTCCACAATCTCTATCAGAACAGGATCACCACAGGGCTTTGTACTTTAGCCCCCTGCTGTACTCACTTTATACCTATGACTGTGTGGCCAAGTACAGCTCCAACACAATATACAAGTTTGCTGATCACACCACTGTTGTGGTCTGTATCAAAGGGAGTGATGAATTAGCATACAGGAGGGAGATTGAAAACTTGGCTGAGTGGTGTAATGACTCAACTCAACATCAATAAGACCAGGGAACTGATTGTAGACTTCAGGAGAGGGAAAGCAGAGGTCCATGAGCCAGTGCACATCAAAGGACCAGAGGTGGAGAGAGGCAGTAACTTTACATTTCTGAGTGGCACAATCTCAGAGGACCCGAACTAGACCCACCATATAAACACAATTGCAAAAAAAGTATGGCAGCACCTCTAATTCCTCAGGAGCCTGCGGAGGTTTGTCGTGTTACCAAAAACCTTGACAAACTTCTATAGATGTGTGGTGGAAAGGGAGCTGACTGGCTGCATTACGGCCTGGCTTGGCAACACTAATGCCCTTGAGCGGAAAATCCTGCAAAGGGTAGTGGACTCAGCCCAGTACGTCATGGGTAAAACCCTCCCAACAATTGAGCACATCTACATGAAACATTGCTGTAGAAAAGCAGCATCATCACAGATCCTCACCACCCAGGCCATGCTCTTTTCTCACTGCTGCCATCAGGTAGAAGGTACAAGAGCCTCAGGACTTGAACTACTATGTTCAAGAACAGTTACTAACCCTCACCCACCAGGTTTATGAACAAAAGGGGATAACTACATTCATTTAAGGACACTTTTTAATTGCTATTTCATGCTCGTTATGTATTTATATTTGCATTTGTACAGTTTGTTACAGTTTACAGTTACTGTTCTATAGAATTGCTCAGTATGTCCACAGAGAAGGAATCTCAGGGTTGTATGTGGTGACATGTATGTACTCTGATAATCCATTTTCTTCTGAGCTTTGAATTTTAATTGTTACTTTTCTCGTTTTCCCCATTCTGGTGAAAGGTCAACAACATGAAACATTAACTTCACTTCTTGCTCTACAGATGACACCTGACCTGCTGAGCATTTACAGACTTGTCTCTTTTTTATCTCAGATTTCTAATATCTGCATCCCTTTGTCCTGTTACATGGGTGTAAATCTTGGAAGATGCAGTGAGTAATGTTAAGCAGTGGCTATGCAGCAAAAAGCTTGCATTCAGAGATGTATGAGCTGCTGATTTTTTAAACTGTAAGCTTGTCAGAGCTGCCTTGCCTCTTAGCCAGCAGCTTGCTTTATGTACCAATGAATTAGCCTTACCTCTTATCAAGCGGCTTGCTTTATGTTAGGAATGGGAGGAGCCCACTCACTCCTTTGAGCTTGCTTCATCAGTGGGGCAACACAGTTAAAAGAGATGTTGCCTTATAGCTCCAGTGACTCGGATTACTTCTGACAACCTCTGCTGTCTATGTGGAGGTTGCATGCTCTTCCTGTGATTGCCTGGGTTTCCTCCCACATTCCGAAGTTGCGCAAGCTGACAGGCCACAATGAATTGCTCCAGCTGTGTAAGTGTGTGCTATAGTCGGTGGCGAGTTGTTGAGAATGTGGGAAAAATAAAACAGGAGGACTAGTGTAAATGAGTGATTGATGGTCAGCAGGGACTTGTGCTCTATGATTCTATGACTACTCTGTTCAAGAGGATCAGCACTAATCTGATTGAAACTCTGCTTTGTATTCCCGTCAACCTCCATTAACCACTCACCTTTTCACCCGTCTACCTCTGCCTTAAAAATATTCAAGCATTCTGCTTTAACCGCCCTTGAGGACGAGAGCTCCTAAAATTAGGATCTCTGAGAAAAAAAATTCCATTATTTTTAATCAGTAGCCCCAGTTCTAGATGGTAAGTTATTTTGAATTATTTAACTTAATACTCCTCTTATTAACAACCCAATGGCACATGAAAGAGGTGCTGCTCGGATTCAGTATGTGGACATGGGTAGTCATGAGGTCTCTAATGACTTACCACTTGCAGGGCTGAGAGGGAAATTAAAATGTATGCAGTCTCCAGTCTGTTGCTCCTTCAGGTTGACTTACCAAAGAGGCTGCTTGTTCAGCAGTTCATTGTCTGAATCACAATCTACAGATCAGGGAAATGGCATGCCTGTGTTAACCGCAGAGTGCAGTAGGCTCCTTGTTGATGGACAGAGAAGCCAAGAGAGACTGAAATAGCCAGCCTCATTTTAAAAGACCTTTTCAATCTTTAGTCTGTAAATGCCATGGATAAGGACTGACATTTAGTGTCTAATGGGAAATGAAATACAATTACTGCAAAAAGCCTCAGCCTTTAGAACAAATTGGAAATAACAGCTGCTGTCTCATGTCCGTTGTTCTAAACAAGGTAAAATTCTTTTAAAATATACTTTCATTTTATACCAGTTCTGAAATTTCACCATGAATAGTGCAGCAAAATATTTAACACTTTTGTCTCCCATTTTACATTATAGAATCGGAAATACACAACCCACAGGGAGGTGATTTGGACAATTTTGGACTTCAGAAAGGGCACGACGAGAAAACATATATCAATCCTCATAGAGGTATCAGAAGTGGAGACAGTGAGAAATTTCAAGTTCCTGTGTGTCAATATCACTGAGGATCTAACAATTTCGAACAAGGTTGGAGGCAACATTGGATGTACAACAACTCTGGCAGGGTTTGCAAGACATCACTTCCTACAAAGTGAAACCCAATAGCATGAATGGCAGTGATGCTTCACTACCAGATGAACTCAACGCCTTCTATGCCGGCTTTGAAAGGGAGAATATGACTACAACTGTGAAGATCCCTGCTGCACCTGGTGACCCTGTGATCTCTGTCTCAGAGGCCGATATTAGGCTGTCTTTAAAGAGAGTGAACCCTCGCAAGGCAGAAGGTCCCGATGGAGTACCTGGTAAGGCTCTGAAAACATGCGCCAACCAACTGGAGAGAGTATTCAAGGACATTTTCAACCTCTCACTGCTATGTCCGGTGGTTCCCACTCACATCTACAGTGATGAAATGCTTTGAGAGATTCATTCTGACTAGATTCAACTCCTGCCTCAACAAGGACCTGGACCCATTGCAATTTGCCTGTTGCCACAATAGGTCAATGGCAGATGTAATCTTAGTGGCTATTCACATGGCCTTAGACCACCTGAACAATACAAACACCTATGTTGGCATGCTGTTCATTGACTGTAGCTCAGCATTTAACACCATCATTCCCACAATCCTGATTAAGAAGTTACAGAACCTGGGGCTCTGTATTTCCTTCTGCAATTGGACCCTTGACTTCCTAACTGGAAGACCACAATCTGTGCAGATTGGTGATAATATCTCCTCCTCGCTGATGATCAACACTGGTGCACCTCAGGGGTGTGTGCTTAGCCCACTGCTCTACTCTCTATATACACAGGACTGTGTGGCTAGGCGTAGCTCAAATACCGTCTATAAATTTTCTGATGATACAACCATTGTTGGTAGAATTTCAGATGGTGGATGTACAGGAGTGAGATATGCCATCTAATGGACTGGTGCTGCAGCAACAACCTGGCACTCAACATCAGTAAGGTGGAAGAGCTGATTGTGGGCTTCAGGAAGGGTAGGATGAAGGAACACATACCAATCCTCACAGAGGGATCAGAAGTGGAGAGAGTGAGCAGTTTCAAGTTCTTGGGTGTCAAGATCTCTGAGGACCTAAACTGGTCCCAACATATCGGTGCAGTTATAAAGAAGGCAAGACAGCAACTATACTTCATTAAGAGTTTGAAATGATTTGGTATGTCAATAAATACACTCAAAAACTTCTATAGTTGTACAGTGGGGAGCATTCCAATAGGCTGCATCACTGTCTGGTATGGAGGGGCTACTGCACAGGACCAAAAGAAGCTGCAGAGGGTTGTGAATCTAGTCAGCTCCATCTTGAGTACTAGCCTACAAAGTGCCCAGGACATCTTCAAGGAGCGGTGTCCCAGAAAGGCAGCGTCCATTGTTAAGGACCTCCAGCATGCAGGGCATGCCCTTTTCTCACTGTTACCATCAGGTAGGAGGTACAGAAGCCTGAAGGCACACACTCAGCGATTCAGGACAGCTTCTTCCCCTCTGCTATCTGATTCCTAAATGGACATTGAACCTGTGAACGCTACCTCACTTTTTAAATATACATCATTTCTGTTTTTTGCACTATTTTAATCTATTCAATATATGTTTACTGTAAATCAATTTATTATTATTATTATATTTTTTCTTCTGTATTATGTATTGTATTGTACTGCTGCTGCTAAGTTAACAAACATAGGAATCAGGTTTACTTTTTCAGCTGTTTGATCGGGGCACGACTGCACAAGTGTGTGGACGTCAGCCAGTGAGAACAGCAAGAAGAGTTTAAAAGGAGACAGCTTTACAGAGTGGGCAACTGAGTAGAGGGAGACAGCGGGGCTTCGGTGATAACAGGTCGAGGCGAGGTAGGTTACCTGTGTAGAATAGAGACAGGAAGAATGTGTGTGAGGCCGGTGTTCTGTGCTCGGTGTCAGATGTGGGAAGTCTGGGAGACTCCCAGCCTCCTGGATGGCCACATCTGCACCAGGTGCGTTGAGCTGCAGCTCCTCAGGGACAATGTTAGGGAACTAGGGGTGCAGCTTGATGACCTTTGTCTGGTCAAGGAAAGTGAGGGGGTGATAGATAGGAGCAACAGACAGGTAGTCACACCAGGGCCTGGGGAGACAGATAAGTGGGTAACAGTCAGGAGAGGGAAGGGCAGGAGTCAGAGGCCAGAGAGCACCTCTGTGGCTGTACCCCTTGACAATAAGTACTCCTGCTTGAGTGCTGTTGGGATGGACGGCCTATCTGGGGGAAGTGACAGTGGCCGTGCCTCTGGCACAAAGTCTGGCCCTGTGGCTCAGAAAGGTAGGGAAAGGAAAAGGATGGCAGCAGTGACAGGGGACTCTATAGTTAGGGGGTCAGACAGGCGATTCTGTAGATGCAGGAAAGAAGCACGGATGGTAGCTTGCCTCCTAGGTGCCAGGGTCCGGGATGTTTCTGATTGCATCCATGATATCCTGAAGTGGGAAGGAGAACAGCCAGAGGTTGTGGTACATGTTGGTACCAACATAGGCAGGAAAAGGGAGGAAGTCCTGAAAGCAGACTACATGAAGTTAGGAAGGAAGTTGAGAAGCAGGACCACAAAGGTAGTCATTTCTGGATTACTGCCAGTGCCACATGACAGTGAGTGTAGGAATAGAATGAGGTAGAGGATAAATGCGTGTCTGAGGGATTGGAGCGGGGGCAGGCATTCAGATTTCTGGATCATTTGGGACCTCTTTTGGAGCAGGAGTGACCAATACAAAAGGATGGGTTGCACTTGAAAGCCAGGGGGACAAATATCCTGGCAGGGAGGTTTGCTAAGGCTATTGGGGAGAGTTTAAAATAGGATTGGGGGTGGGAACCAAACTGAAGAGACGGAGGAAGGGGTGGTTGGCTCACAAATAGAGAAAGCTTGGAGACAGTGTGAGAAGAAGGATAAGCAGGTGATAGAGAAGGGACGCACTCAGACCAATGGTTTGAGATGTGTCTATTTTAATGCAAAGAGTATCATGAACAAAGTGGATGAGCTTAGAACGTGGATCAGTACTTGGAGCTATGATGTTGTGGCCATTACAGAGACTTGGATGGTGCAGGGGCAGGAATGGTTACTTCGAGTGCCAGGCTTTAGATGTTCAGAAAGGACAGGGAGGGAGGCAAAAGAGTTGGGGACGTGGCACTGTTGATCACGGCTGCAGAAAAGGAGGGATTGTCTACGGAGTCTCTGTGGGTGGAAGTTAGGAACAGGAAGGGGCCAATAACTCGACTGGGTGTTTTTTATAGACCACCCAATAGTAACAGGAACATCAAGGAGCAGATAGGGAGACAGATTCTGGAAAGATGCAATAATAACAGGGCTGTCGTGATGGGCGATTTAAATTTTCCCAATATTGATTGGTTTCTCCCTAGAGCGAGGGGTTTAGATGGGGTGGAGTTTGCTAGGTGTGTTCAGGAAGGTTTCCCGACACAATATGTAGATAAGCCTACAAGAGGAGAGGCTGTACTTGATCTGATATTGGGAAATGAACCTGGTCAGGTGTCAGATCTCTCAATGGAACAGCATTTTGGAGATAGTGATCAAAAATCTATCTCCTTTACCATAGCATTGGAGAGGGATAGGAACAGACAAGCTAGGAAAGCATTTAATTGGAGTAAGGTGAAATATGAGGCTATCAGGCAGGAACTTGGAAGCATAAATTGGGAACAGATAGTGTATATGGATTTCAGCAAGGCATTTGACAAGGTACCCCATGCAAGGCTTATTGAGAAAGTAAGGAGGTATGGGATCCAAGGGGAAATCTCTTTGTGTATCCAGAACTGGCTTGCCCACAGAAGGCAAAGAGTGGTTGTAGACGGGTCATATTCTACATGGAGGTCAGTCACCAGTGGTGTGCCTCAGGGATCTGTTCTGGGACCCCTACTCTTCATGATTTTTATAAATGACCTGGATGTGGAAGTGGAGGGATGGGTTAGTAAATTTGCTGATGACACAAAGGTTGGGGGTGTTGTGGATTGTATGGAGGGCTTTCAGAGTTTACAGCGGGACATTGATAGGATGCAAAACTGGGCTGAGAAGTGGCAGATGGAGTTCAACCCAGATAAATGTGAGGTGGTTCATTTTGGTAGGTCAAATATGATGGCAGAATATAGTATTACTGGTAATACTCTTGGCAGTGTAGAGGATCAGAGGGATCTTGGGCTCCAAGTCCATAGGACACTCAAAGCTGCTGCGCAGGTTGATACTGTGGTTAAGAAAGCTTATGGTGCGTTGGCCTTCATTAATCATGGGATTGAGTTTAGGAGCTGAGAGGTAATGATGCAGCTATATAGGATCTCTGGTCAGACCCCACTTGGAGTACTGTGCCCAGTTCTGGTCACCTCACTGCAGGAAGGACGTGGAAACCATAGAAAGGGGACAGAGGAGATTTACAAGGATGTTGCCTGGATTGGGGAGCATGCCTTATGAGAATTGGTTGAGTGAACTCAGCCTTTTTTCCTTGGAGCGACAAAGGATGAGAAGTGACCTGATAGAGGTGTATAAGGTAATGAGAGGCATTGATCGTGTGGATAGTCAGAGGCTTTTTCCCAGGGCTGAAATGGCTAGCATGAGAGGGCACAGTTTTAAGGTGCTTGGAATTAGGTACAGAGTAGATGTCAGAGGTAAGTTTTTTTACGCAGAGAGTGGTTAGCGCGTGGAATGGGCTGCGACGATGGTGGTGGAGGTGAATACGATAGGGTCTTTAAAGAGCCTCCCGGACAGGTACATGGAGCTCAGAAAAACAGAGGGCTATGGGTAACCCTAGGTAATTTCTATGGTAAGGACATGTTCAGCACAGCTTTGTGGACTGAAAGGCCTGTATTGTGCTGTAGGTTTTCTATGTTTCTATGTGTTGGAAAGCACAAAAGCTGTTTAGGCTATTCTGAGAAACACACAATGTAGATTATGGAACTTCTAGTCCTTAACCAGGTATTTTTCCAAGAAGCTCAGTCTCCATGCATCTGGCACACTTCCAGGTAGTGAACTTCAGATCCCCAACTCTCTTTGGATGCAATTATCCTCAAAATCCCCTCCAATCCTCTCAACAATCACCTTACATCTAATGATTGCCAAGAGAAAAGGGTGCTTCCTGTTCATCCAACCAGACCTTTTAATCGTCTTGCATTAATTAAATTTCTCTTTGGCCCTCAATGGGCTACAGGAAACAACTTCAGCTCAACTACTCCCTCACCAGAGCTAAAAGTCTCCAGATCTGCAGTCTGAAATGCACTCTATAAGCAGAATGGTTAAGTTCCCAGCCCCCTGGCAAGTTAGTATCAATGATTTTTAATGGTAGTAGTAAGTATTTAAAGTTAATGGGTTTTTTGGACTGTACACATTTAATGGGAATGTTATCGAGTCATTAACCTCATTATCTGAGAGCATGTAATAATCCACTCACATAGGAGTAGGAGCTGATCATCCTCAAGCCTACTGCACCTCTGAGTTAGATCACAGCCTAGCCACAAATCAATTCCATTTACTTCTCCTTATGCTATATTGCTTTATGTATTTGGCTGCAAAAACAACTGTTGATTTCAATCTTAACGGCTAAAAGTTTGAGTTTTCCCCAACTTTTTGAGAAAAGTGTGTTTTGGATTTCTACTAATCTGTGCCTTTCACCTCAGAATTTTGCAACCTGCCTTTTCAAATGGAGTCCCACCAGAAGGCATAGCTTTCCCTGCTCTGTTCTCTCCAGTTTTGTTGGGTTCCGTGACTCCCTTGTCCAATTATCCCTCCCCCACGAATCCTCCTCCCTCATGGGCACTCATTTCTGTATCCGCACAAGGTGCCCCTGTATTTCATTCCTCGTCACCATCCAGGACCCTGAACAGTCCTTCTAGTAAGGCAGTCTTTCATATGTGAATTGATTGGTATTATTGACTTCAACTGGTTACCCCGATGCAGCACCCTCCAGATCAATGAGACCATTGCAGACTGAGTGACTACTTTGTCATCACCTCTGCTCCGTCCATCGTGCCAGCCGAGATCTCCCAGTGGCCAGCCATTTCACTTCCACTTCCTATTCCCACACCATAATATCCGTACTCAGCTTCCTTCATCGCCAGGTTGAGGTTAAACACAATTAAAGGAACAACACCTCAGATTATGAGAGAAAACTGGCAGGGAACATAAAAACGGACTGTAAAAGCTTTTATAGATATGTGAAAAGGAAAAGACTGGTAAAGACAAATGTAGGTCCCCTACAGACAGAAACAGGTGAATTGATTATGGGGAGCAAGGACATGGCAGACCAATTGAATAATTACTTTGGTTCTGTCTTCACTAAGGAGGACATAAATAATCTTCCGGAAATAGTAGGGGACTGAGGGTCTAGTGAGATGGGGGAACTGAGGGAAATACATGTTAGTAGGAAGGTGGTGTTAGGTAAATTGAAGGGATTAAAGGCAGATAAATCCCCAGGGCCAGACGGTCTGCATCCCAGAGTACTTAAGGAAATAGCCCAAGAAATAGTGGATGCATTAGTGATAATTTTTCAAAACTCGTTAGATTCTGGACTAGTTCCTGAGGATTGGAGGGTGGCTAATGTAACCCCACTTTTTAAAAAAGGAGGGAGAGAGAAACCAGGGAATTATAGACCGGTTAGCCTAACGTCGGTGGTGGGGAAACTGCTGGAGTCAGTTATCAAAGATGTGATAACAGCACATTTGGAAAGCGGTGAAATCATTGGACAAAGTCAGCATAGATTTGTGAAAGGAAAATCATGTCTGACGAATCTCATAGAATTTTTTGAGGATGTAACTAGTAGATTGGATAGGGGAGAACCAGTGGATGTGGTATACTTGGATTTTCAAAAAGCTTTTGACAAGGTCCCACACAGGAGATTAGTGTGCAAACTTAAAGCACACGGTATTGGGGGTAAGGTATTGACGTGAATAGAGAATTGGTTAGCAGACAGGAAGCAAAGAGTGGGAATAAACGGGACCTTTTCAGAATGGCAGGCAGTGACTAGTGGGGTACCGCAAGGCTCAGTGCTGGGACCCCAGTTATTTACAATATATATTAATGACTTGGATGAGGGAATTAAATACAGCATCTCCAAGTTTGCGGATGACACGAAGCTGGGCGGCAGTGTTAGCTATGAGGAGGATGCTAAGAGGATGCAGGGTGACTTGGATAGGTTAGGTGAGTGGGCAAATTCATGGCAGATGCAATTTAATGTGGATAAATGTGAAGTTATCCACTTTGGTGGCAAAAATAGGAAAACAGATTATTATCTGAATGGTGGCTGATTAGGAAAAGGGGAGGTGCAACGAGACCTGGGTGTCATTATACACCGGTCATTGAAAGTGGGCATGCAGGCACAGCAGGCGATGAAAAAGGCGAATGGTATGCTGGCATTTATAGCAAGAGGATTCGAGTACAGGAGCAGGGAGATACTACTGCAGTTGTACACGGCCTTGGTCAGACCACACCTGGAGTATTGTGTGCAGTTTTGGTCCCCTAATCTGAGGAAAGACATCCTTGCCATAGAGGGAGTACAAAGAAGGTTCAGCAGATTGATTCCTGGGATGGCAGGACTTTCATATGAAGAAAGACTAGATGAACTAGGCTTGTACTCGTTGGAATTTAGAAGATTGAGGGGGGGATCTGATTGAAACATATAAAATCCTAAAGGGATTGGACAGGTTAGATGCAGGAAGATTGTTCCCGATGTTGGGGAAGTCCAGAACGAGGGGTCACAGTTTGAGGATAAAGGCGAAGCCTTTTAGGACTGAGATTAGGAAAAACTTCTTCACACAGAGAGTGGTGAATCTGTGGAATTCTCTGCCACAGTAAACAGTTGAGGCCGGTTCATTGGCTATATTTAAGAGGGAGTTAGATATGGCCCTTGTGGCTCGGGGGATCAGGGGGTATGGAGGGAAGGCTGGTGCAGAGTTCTGAGTTGGATGATCAGCCATGATCATAATAAATAGTGGTGCAGGCTCGAAGGTCCAAATGGCCTACTCCTGCACCTACTTTCTATGTTTCTATGATTCCATCTGGGCAGCCTCCAACAGGCACGATTATTGACTTCTTAGACTTCCAGTAAATCAATCCCCTCTGACCCTTGCCCATTACTTTCTTTTCCCCCTTTTTTCTTTTGTATCTCCTCCTTATCCACTAGCTACCATCATCTCATCTCTTTACTCTTCCCTACCCTCTCCATCTGCCCATCACCCACACACCTTCCCCTCACCAATTCCCCAGCCCGCCTCCCTCCCTTTATTCTCCTCTTATATCAGATTCCTTCTTCTTCCGCCCTTGGTTACTTCCACCTGACATCTTCTAGCTTCTGTCCTCATTCCCACACTCCTCCCTCCCTCATCTGCCTATCACACCCCTCACTTGATCCATCCATCACCTGCAGGTTCTTGGTGCACCCTTTTCCTGCATATTTTTATGCTAGCTTCCTTTCTTTCTAACCCTGATGAAGTGTCTTGACACAAAGCGTGACTGATATATTGAATCCTTCCAGCTCCTTTGTGCTCCAGTCTCTGAGTTTCCTTTTACTTGCAAATAGCCTGGTCATGATTTTAATATTATGGGCTAAAGATTTGTGTCTAAAGCAGATTGCTGAGCTGTAACTGTGAAGGAATCCCATGCTGGTTGCATGCCAAATGTCTACAAGTGCTAAGAAGTAATGTTTAATAGAATAGTGTAAATCAGATAGACCATGAGCTTCAGTAAGGAGAGCATGAATAAGAAGAATCATGAAAGGAACAATATTTCAGAAAGTTGCAAAATAAATTCTGGAGCCAACAATTTGTTTGTGTGGTGGAGGGGAGCATTTGCTACATGGAGAAGGTGGGTAGGAAGGAAGAGATTGGGTACAAACAAGATCAGTGGTGGGGCAGGGAAAGGGGGGGTCAAAGAGAACGCCAAACAAAATTCTATGAGGTTCTACTAGTTGAAGATCAAAGCTTCAGATTTAGGCAGCAGGTTAAGTAAGAATCCTTCAAACAAACAGAGAAGCAGGCTTAAAATATCCAAGTGAAGCCTACTGTGTGAGCAACCCACACCACATTCGATGCCAATTGTCATTGGCAGCCTCCAAAAGTGCATGGGATCCATTACTGATTTCTAAAGCCATGAGGAGCACACTCAAAGAAATTCCTTTATGAAATAAACTAAAACATTGTAATTTGCAACATTAATTTTATCCCATTGTGCTTTACTCTTGGTTTTCAATTGATTCAGCATGTCTATACAATGAAATTTTTAATGCAATAGATGGTGTACTCAACGCATGATAAAGGCTTCACTGACACATGGACAGAAGATAGAAGTTCATGTAGCACATAAAGTTAGCTAATTGTCATTTTTTTAACTCAACAATAATGGACAGTCAAGTCCCCCCTATACAACTTCTGAAAAACTTCAGAATTCCCACAGAGGAACTTACAAGTGAAATGACCTTGCTCACTGCTGCTGAGATTTACAACACTTGATAAGGGTTAAGTAATACTACAGCATGGTGTCATTTCAATCAACTCTGTTGTTTACATTTTATGGAGTTTAATCTATTGCAATCGAAGGAGGGTTAAATTGTTTCAGATTGGTGGTTTTGAATTTACTGGAGAAAATGTTTCCTGTAATCATCAAAGCTGCAATTTCTCTGTGTTGTCTTTGAACATATTGATTCACCTTAACTGCCAGGAAATGCATTTGCAGCTTTAACATTTTCTATTTGGCAGTTCTACATTATGCCAAAACATAAATCCATGTTTTTCCTTTAAAGTTTTACAGGGAACTCACACTGATGTGAAGGTGGAAAGTCAGTCACTTTTTGCTGTAAACCACAAACAGAAACAATCCAAATTATGTCACATTAATCAGACTTTACAGGGAAATCTATAGAAATAAAATAGGGTATTTTAAGCCTGAAAATAAGTTAGGCCAAATGGAATAGAATGAAACAGTTTAAAACTAAAATGAGGATGAAGATAACTACGATGGCATAGACTGTGTGTAGAGGTGGTTAAAATGATTGTATACTATGTTGGGCTATTAGTACTAAATCTAGTTCCTGCTTTTTAAATAGGAGATTGATGCATTTTATTAATGTTCATTTCTACCAAAATAAAACAAAACTCATCAGATTGATAGACCATGTGCAATCTGAGGGCCAATTTGTTTCATAATATGGGACTGGGTTCCATTTTTACTGAATGAAAACAATTGGCTATTAACATGATTTGAGTCGATAAAGAGCTTTGGTAAATAAAATTTATAAAGAAACATTTGCATGAGGAACTAATGTTCGTACTTCATGAAACACTGAATAAATGACCCCCATGTGTATATCCTACAAACCAAAAAAAAAATGGTTATTTCACAAATTTTGGAAAAATGAATTAATTATATGCCTGAAAATATTTGTTTAGCTTCTTGCCAGCTTCAGACCTCCAATATTCGAGTGATCTTCATTGGATTTGTAATTCCAGCCCCAAGGAGAGGCATTACCAAGCACCAGATTATTTCAACAGTGCAAAATCCCAGCCACTTCAATGTTCTCAAGGGTGAGATGCTTGTAAATTTCAATCAATCCTTCTTGCTATGAAAGTAGCATTTCCCTCATCTCCATATCCTCCATAGTTGAAGCTCTACCTACAGTACTGTGTAAAAGTCTTGGGCACATGTATAGAGCTAGGATGCCCGAGACTGTTTCAAGTACTGTAGTAATTTTATGTATTGCACTGTACTGCTGCCACAAAAAACAAAGTTCATGACGTATATGAGTCATTATAAACCCGATTCTGATATGGGTCTCCATTGTGCACTGAGAGTGGGAAGGGGGCAGGAAGAGGGAAATCATGGTTGGGAAAAGGAGAAGGGAGAGGAGAGGGAGCAGGAAGCACCAGAGAGACATTCTGTAATGATCAATAAGCCAATTTTTTGGAATCAAATGCCTGGTGTTTCAGGGCTGGGTGTGTCTGCATCCACACCAATCTCTACCCCTGGCACTCTTCTCTGCCACCTGCTCCACACCCCTCCCACTGCGCACCATCCTCGCCATTCCCAACATCCTTTGCTCCTGCCAGATTTGCTCGCTCTCCACTCTACGTTGACAAATATAGGACAATGCAAAAATCTTAGGCACCCTAGATCTCCATATGTGTCTAAGATTTTTTGCACAGTACTGTATATTTCCAAAG
Organism: Mobula birostris; assembly: GCF_030028105.1. Lineage (NCBI taxonomy): Eukaryota > Metazoa > Chordata > Chondrichthyes > Myliobatiformes > Myliobatidae > Mobula > Mobula birostris. Next base: position 42,668,018 of record NC_092394.1, read on the forward strand.
CTTCTGATCATGGGGTGTCCAGGTTTCTCCTTTCTGTTTTTCCCACCCTGCATCTGGTATCTTCAATGTACTCTGACTATTCCCCTTAAAACCAGAGTTATGTGCATCATCTTCCCAAATAGCATCCCTGACACATACTTTCTAACCAATATCCTTTTAAAGTGGTCTACACATTGAACAAGTGAGATCGATGGCACCAGTAAAGGAACGTAAGAGGGAATCAAAACGATTAATTCTGTGAAATTTACACAGGGCAAGAGCAATAAAGTTAAAAAGCTGAAGTGTGAACTAGGGGAAGAAAGTGGGAAAGGAAGCGGGGAGGGAGAAGAAGATTTAATAAGAGAAAATAATTTTGGCCCAGTTCAAATCAATATTGTTTAAAAATCAAAATAAATAAAGTTTAGATAAAAAAAAATCAAGGTAATGAAATTTACATTGGTACCTTTAGCTTACAAATCTTCATTTAAGCTGTGGCTAAGATTTATAGGTCCCTTAAACTGAAAGTATAATACTTCCAACTCTTCAGAGAAATACAATTCAATTTTTGCCAGCAAACATCTTTGGAAAATAGCATGTGAGCTTAGTATATGTATAACAAAAAAAAGATTCAATCAATGAAAAGGCACAACCTCCAGTGACAGAAAGCTGACAAAATATAAACAAGAGAATGGAGCGACAGACATGCAGTGACCACGTGAAGATAAAGCTCTAAAGTCCAAAAGCATCCAGAATAATTAGAGATGTCAGAAAGGAGTGGGAGGCAATTTCTTTTCCATCTTCACAAACACAGGCCAAGAAGCTCATCTTCTGCCCCCACCCCCATTCCTGAAGCCCCCATTTGTTTAGTACATTATGCTCTCTTTGATGATGTTCTTTAAGAGGCTGGAGATGAAACATATCAACTCCTGTCAGAGGAGTGACTTGGACCCGCAGCTATTTGCGAATAGTTTTAACAGGTTTACATCAGATCTCATTTCATTCACTCAACCTTGCAACATCTGGACAGTGAAGATGTATACACCACATGCTTTTCATTAACTACAGCTCTGCAGTCAACACTACATCCACCCAAAATGAATCAATGAGCTTCAAGTCCTAGGTCTCAATATCTCCTTGTGCAACTGATTTGTTCACTTTCTGAAGGACAGCAGTCTGGTTTTGGGTCTTCTGGTGAGAGCTGCAGAATGGAGCACAAGGAAAGATGTTGCAGAATGCCATTGGAAGAAGAGACCCCATTGCAGGAAGTGCTTTGTGCAGATGAATGACTCCAAGGAGGAAGGGCCAATACTACTGACGGAGCCAGTTCATTCAAGATGGTCTTCAAGGGAAGTTTGGAATGTGGCGGGTGCTTTCACACAGACCGTGGGTCCAATGCATGAGCAAAGTGCACCAATCGTGAGTTGGAGAGCTATGAGAGAGGAGGCAGCGCACAGGTCCCGGAGTGACATTTAAAAGGGGAAAGCTTCGGGGAACACACCAGTCGTGTGTTGGAGAACAGGGACGGTTCAGGCATAAAAAGAAGGCACTGCCTGGCAGGGCGGCCATTGGTGGAGTGGTCGGAGTCAGAGTGGTAGGGCTTTGGCTCATTCGGGCTTCGGCAAGGTAAGTGGGTGAGTGGACTTCATGTTTTTCTTGCATTTTCTGAGGAATAGAGAGCATGTCTGTAGGGTTAGTACTTTGCTCTGGGTGTCAGATGTGGGAATCCTGGGAATCTTCCCATCTCACAGATGGTCACATCTGCACCAGGTGCACCTAGATGCAGCTCCAGGGAGACCGTGTTAGGGATCTGGAGCTGTGGCTCGATGACCTACAACTTATTAGGAAAAGTGAGCAGGAGGTAGAGAGGAGCTACAGGGAGTTAGTCACCCCGAGGCTGCAAGAGTTAGACAAGTGGGTGACTGTCAGGGAAGGGAAGAGCTCAGTTAGTAGAGAGCATCCCTGTGGCCATCCCCCTCAGTAATCGTTATCTCATTTTGGATGCTATTGAGGGGGGTGACCTGAAAGAGACGACCACAGCAAACGGGTCTCTGGCACTGAGCCTGGTTCCATGGTGCAGAAGGGAGAGGATGAGGAATGTGATAGTCATAGGGGATTCCATAGTGAGGGAAACAGACAAGAGGTTCTGTCAGCCTGACAGAGATACCTGCATGGTGTGTTGCCTCCCAGGTGCCAGGATACGGGATGTCTCGGATCGGGTGCAGAGTTTTCTGAGGGGAGAGGATGAATAGCCAGAAGTCTTGGAACACGTTGGTACCAATGACATAGGTAGAAAAATGGAGGAGGTCCTGAAGAGACAATTCAGGGAGTTAGGTAGGAAGCTGAAAAGCAGGACCCACAGGGAAGTGATCTCGGGATTCCTGCCTGTGCTATGTGATAACGAGTGGAGGAAGAACGTGATCAGGCATATCAATGTGTGGCTGACAGACTGGTGTAGGGGGCAGGGCTTCAGGTTCCTGGATCATTGGGGCTTCTTTTGGGGGAGATACAACCTGTACCAAAAGGACGGGTTACACCTGAACCCAAAGGGGTCCAATATCGTAGCAGGCAAGTTTAATAGAGCTGTTAGGGATGGTTTAAACTAATTTGGCAAGGGGATGGGAACCGGAGTGATAGGGCTGAGGAAGGGGAAAACAGAAATAAATCAAAGATAGTGTGCGACAGAGATGATAGAAAAGACAGGTAGGAAATGAAGCATAATCACAGCCAGTGGGATGGGTTACAGGGCAGTTAAAACAGAAAGCAACAAATACTGGACTGAACGTGTTATATTTGAATGCACACAGCATATGAAATAAAATGGACGATCTTTAAATTCAGCTACAGATTGGCAAGTATGACGTTGTGGCCAACTCTGAAACTTGGCTAAAGGATTACTGCCATTAGGAGCTGAACGTTCAAGGATATATGGTGTATCAGAAAGATAGGTTAGTAGGCAGAGGTGTATAAGAAATAATATTAAATCATTAGAAAGGGATGACATAGGATTGGAAGGTGTAGAGTCTTTATGGGTTGAGTTAAGAAATGGCAAGGGTAAAAGGACCTAATGACAGTTGTATACAGGCCTCCAAATAGTACCCAGGATGTGGATACAAATTACAGCAGGAGATAGAAAAGGCCTATCAGAAGGGCAATGTCATGATAATCTTTGGGGATTTTAACATGAAAGCGGATTGGGAAAACCTGGCCAGGCCAGAGAGAGAATATGTAGAATGTCCAAGGGATGGCTTTTTAGAGCAGCTTGTTGTTGAGTCCACTAGGGGATCGGCTGTGCTGGATTGGGTGTTGTGCAATGATCCGGAGGTGATAAGAGAGCTTAATGTTAAGGAACCCTTAAGGAAGAGTGATCACTATATGATCAAGTTCCCTTTGAAATTTGAGGAGGAGAAACTAAATTCCAATATGTCAGTATTTCAGTGGAATAAAGGAAATTACAATGGCATGAGAGGGGTACTAGTTAAAGTTGACTGGAAAGGGACACTAGCAGGAAGAACAACAGAGCAGCAATGGATGGAGTTTCTGCAAAAACTGAGAAAAGTGAAAGATAGATATATTCCAAATAAGAAGAAGTTTTCAAATGGAAGAAGGACCCTACCATGGCTGACAAGTGAAGTCAGAGCCAAGTAAAAGCAAAAGAGAGGGCATAGCAGGAAGCCAAAGCTAGTGGGAAGATAGAGAAGCTTTTAAAAACTTCCAGAAGGAAACTAAAAAGATCACTAGGAAGACAAAGATGAATTATGAAGGGAAGCTGGTGATTAATATCAAAGAAGATACTAAAAGCTTTTTTAAGTATATCAAGGATAAAAGAGAGTTGAGGGTGGGTATAGGACCAATAGAAAATGACGCTGGAGATATTGTAATGAGGGACGCAGAGATGGCAGAGGAACTGAATGTGTATTTTGCATCAGTCTTCACAGTGGAAGACATCTGCAGTATATCGGACATTCAAGAGTGTCAGGGAGTGAAGTACGTGCAGTGAAAATTACAATTGAGAAGGTGCTCAGGAAGCTTAGTAGTTTGAAGGCGGATAAATCTCCTGGTCCTGATGGAATGCACCCTCGGGTTCTGAAGGAAGTAGCTAGAGAGATTGCAGAGGTATTAACAATGATCTTTCAAGAATCGATAGATTCTGGCATTGTACTGGATGACTGGAAAATTGCAAATGTTACTCCACTATTTAAGAAGAGTGGGAGGCAGTAGAAAGGAAACTAAAGGACCTGTTAGCCTGACATCAGTGATTGGGAAGTCGTTGGAATCGATTGTTAGGGTTGAGATTATGGAATACCTGGAGGCACATGACAAGATAAGCCAAAGCCAGCATGGTATCCTAAAAGGAAAATCCTGCCTGACTAACCTACTGTAATTTTTTGAGGAAATTACAAGCAGGGTAGACAAAGGAGATGTGGTAGATGTGGTGTACTTGGATTTTCAGAATGCCTTTGACGAGGTGCCACACATGAGGCTGCTTAGCAAGATAAGAGTCCATGGAATTACAGGGAAGTTACTAGCATGGGTGGAGCATTGGCTGATTAGCAGAAAACAGAGAGTGGGAATAAAGGGATCCTATTCTGGCTGGCTGCCGGTTTGCATTGGAGTTCCACAGGGGTTGGTGTTGGGACCGTTGCTTTTTACGACAAATGTCAATGATTTGGACTATGGGATTAATGGATTTGTGGCTAAATTTGCTGATGATACAAAGATAGGTGGAAGAGTGGGTAGTGTTGAGGAAACAGAGCCTGCAGAGGCACTTAGATAGTTTTGGGGAATGGGCAAAGAAGTGGCAAATGAAATACAATGTCGGAAGGTATATGGTCATGCACTTTACTAGAAGAAATAAACAGGCAGGCTATTATTTAGATGGCAAGAGAATTCAAAATGCAGAGATGCAAAGAGACTTGGGAGTCCTTGTGCAGGATATCCTAAAGGTTAACCTCCAGATTGAGTCAGTGGTGAAGAAGGCGAATGCAATGTTGGCCATCATTCTAGAGGTAGAGAATAGAAGAGCAGGGATGTGATGTTGAGGCTCTATATGGCACTTGTGAGACCACACTTTCAGAATTGTGTGCAGTTTTGGGCTTTAGAAAGGATATACTGACATTGGAAAGGGTTCAGAGAAGATTCACGAGAATGATTCCAGGAATAAAAGGGTTACCGTATGAGGAACGTCTGGCAGCTCTTGGGCTGTAGTCCCTGGAGTTCAGGAGAATGAGGGGGCATCTCATAGAAACATTCCAAATGTTAAAAGGCCTGAGCATATTAGATATGGCAAAGTTATTTCCCACGGTAGGGGAGTCCAGAACAAGAGGGTATGATTTCAGGATTGAAGGTTATCCATTTAGAACAGAGATGTGAAGGAATTACTTCAGTCAGAGGGTGGTAAATCTGCGGAATTTGTTGCCACGAGCGGCTGTGGAGGCCAAGTCACTGGGTGCATTTAAGGCAGAGATAGATAAGTTTTTGATTAGACAGAGTATCAAAGGGTATGGGGAGAAGGCAAGGGAGTGGGGATGACTGGAAGAATTGGATCAGCCCATGATTGAATGGCGGAGCAGACTCAATGGCCTACTTCTGCTCCTATATCTTATGGTCTCATGGTCTTATAAAGCGATACAGCCACCTTATACAGGCATGAGCTCCAGTGTTTATGTGCATAATTAGACTTGTTTAACAGTAGTGGACCCTTTTAGCTTTTTTTTCTTTCTGTGCTCACTGTTTAATAATGTTGAAAACTGGTAAACATACGTCCTTTATAATTTTTTGTTGGTGTATAATTTGTCATTTCTGGGCTACCAATAACTGTGTATGGGCAGTACTTACACAGCATTTGCCCAAATTGAGGTTCCTTTAATCGCAAGGTTCTTGTTTGGTTGAACCCCAAATCATACTGACCCCAGCCGTATATTGTTTCTGAAGAGTGTTCTTCTCGTCACTGAGTCACGTGGCTGTTAGCAGAGTTAGCCAATGAGCCAAGTTTGTACACAGGCCCCAGTGAGAGGGTTACATGTGGGTTAAACAGTGGAGCTGATCACATCCCTGTAGTCCTCTTGCATCCAGTCATGAATAGGGGTGGGCTTTTGGACAGACAATGGGAAGAGGTGGCTCCAATAACACTCCCATCCTAGTGGATAGCAGGCCCAGCTCAATGTGCATGTGCAAAGGCCAAGATTGAGACACATGCAAATATGTTTAGCCATAAGAAACAGCTGATAATTCAAATGGTTTCCTCCTGAGATAGGTATCATCACAGAAGCCAACATTCAGTAAATTCAGTTCAGTCAAGAAATGTGTAAATGTGTTGCACAGAGGAAATTCTAAGGAACCAGATGACAATTATGGTGGTAATGCTGAGGAATATGCCTCATAATCAACTGTCTCCCAAGCTATAAAATTCAATATGGTTACATCAATAGTATTAATGTAAAAATTGCCCCGGTGTGTCCTGTTCACAAAAAAAAATACATCCAATTTGGATAACTACTACCCAACCTTTCCATTCTCAAGCATCAGCAAAATTAGGGAAGTTGTCAGGTGGCACTAACAACGCAAGAGCATAAGAGGGTCATTGTATCAGAAGTGTACTGAGAAGTCATAATGCTCTGGCCTGCCTTGAAAACCCAACATGAGCAGAAGATCTGTGGGACTGTCCAGCAGCACTGGCACTGTCAGTGTGTGGTTCTGGGATCGCTAGACAATGGATTCCAGGGAGATAAAGGAAAGTGCAGGACAGGGAGGTATAAAATCCTTGGTCTCTTCCTGTGTACAGCATTGCCTGGGAGCTAAACAAGAAATCTACAACATTAGGCAGGATCAGTGCTGCCCAGACATAATAGCTTATAGAGTAACATGGCATGAAAATGGACAGTTTGACTTAATGAGACCACATTTCCATTAACACTGATCCTATGTTAATTCCAATTTATTTTCCCCACTTTGCTTCAATTCCCCAAACACAAGACCACAAGAAAATCAACAGCAAGTTGTCAGCAGGCTCTTCAAGCCTGCTCCTCCATTCAATATGATGTGGCTGATCTATGCTGGCCTCCCTTCCTCTTCTGTGCCAGTTCCTCATAATTCTCAATTTTTCTGTCTTTGTATTATTGATCTTAAATATATTTAATGATCTGTCTTCCACCACCTCAAGGAGCAGAGTTTCGCAGAGATTCACTAAATTCTGAGGGAATTTTCTCTGCACCTCAGGGTATTAAATGACTGGAACTTGATTTTGTAACTATGTTCCCTTGATCGTAACTCTCTCACCAGTGTAAGTTTCCCTACTCTTAGACTCAAGTATCTTTGCAAAAAACCCAGAATGTCATTTGCCTTCTGAAGTACATATTGAATATGTTTGCTAACTTTTTTTTCTGATTTGCACACTGAGATGCCAAGATTCTTCTTAAACTCCACTCATTTGCAATCTCTATTTAGATAATAATCTGCCTTCTGATTCCTCTTACTAACATGCAAAGCGATTGTGTCATTGGAAGTCAATTATCCCAGCCTCAGGATATCACTGCTGGAGTTCTCGGAACTGTGTTTAAAGCCCAAGCATTTAAAACTATTTTAGCAATGGCCTTTCTACCATCGTGAGGTCAGAGCAGGGATGTTCACTGACGATTGCACCCTATTCAATTCCATTTGTAACTCCTTAGCAAATGAAGCATGCCATTCCCGTGTGCAGCAAGAACTAATTGTGATCAGTACTACCATTTCACTTCGCAACCAACCATAGATATTAGGCACAGTGTGGTAGGAGGATCACAAGCTTGGAAGAGTTGGGCTAATTGGCCTATTCCTTTGCCATAAAATTTTCTGTATAGGATAGCTAAGGCTGTCATAATGATTTACCAGGCTCAACAGCAGACAACTGAAAGGAAGAGAGGTAAATAAATCTTTATCACAGATGCAAATTGTCACAATCAATTTCAGAGATTTCAGCTTTTTTTATTCCAGTTTTAATGTTTGCCTCCTTACATTTAAACGCTTTGTTTTACATCAGCAATTTGATCATCATAACTTCTCATCCCTAGCCTCATGCAAAAAATCCTCTAGCAGTAATTTGGCTATTATTTACATCTATGTTTTCACATGTCTATCACTTGCTTTGTAGTTGTTCTGTTGTGGTGCCAGTGCTGTATATCAACGTTATGTGCATCCTAATCCATCATCATGAGTTTGAAATACTCATCTACTTATTGATTGGTTTCAGGTTTGCAACATAAGTAGTCAGTAGGTTAAGACTTTTTGAATTCCACATAAAATCCACGTTGTCTCTGAGGAGACTCAGCAGAGGTGAGTGCTTGAATCAATACAAATTGTTTAAATGTATATTTTAAAATTATCACTCAATATCCTTTGGCTTGAGACTTGTATCAGCAAATGGTGGTAGTGAATCTTGGCGACGTTCTGTGGGCTACGAACAAAACCTCCAAATATAGCTCTTTTGAACTTTGAAATAATTTTTCATATTTTTCAACTAAATTCATTTATTTATTTACAGTCACAGTGCAGAATAAGCCCTTCTCACCCAACAAGAGTGCCACCCAACAATCCACCTATTTAACCCGAGCCTAGTCACAGGGCAATTTACAATGACCAATTAACCTACAAACCAGTACAACTGTGGACTCTGGGAGGAAACTAGAGCACCCGAAGGAAACCCTCACATCCTGTGGGGAGAATGTGTGCCTGGGATGGTGGTAGAGGCAGATACTTTAGGTACTTTTAAGAGACATTTATATAGGCACATGAATGTGGGAAAAATGAAGAGATTAGTTTAGTCAAGCAACGCACATCAAAGTTGCTGGTGAACGCAGCAGGCCAGGCAGCATCTCTAGGAAGAGGTGCAGTCGACGTTTCAGGCCGAGACCCTTCTTCAGGACCCTCCTGACGAAGGGTCTCGGCCTGAAACGTCGACTGCACCTCTTCCTAGAGATGCTGCCTGGCCTGCTGCGTTCACCAGCAACTTTGATGTGTGTTGCTTGAATTTCCAGCATCTGCAGAATTCCTGTAGTTTAGATTAGTTTAGTTAGTCATTTGATTACTAATTTAATTGCTGTGCTTATTGCTGTAATGTACAGATCTATGTTCCAGACTATTTGTATCATGTAGGACTTTGGAGAAATGAGAAATTAACTTAAATTAACTTTTATTGAATATAATGCATTTAATTGCACAGTGGTGTCAACACTTCACAGTACTTCAACGAAACTAAAATTGTTTTCTTGAATATTTTCATTTATACTCATTTATACTCATGAGGATTCTCCAACAATAATCAGCCAGCATTGATGGATTCCAGTTGTCCTGATACCATTTCTCCATGACCGCAATATCCTGGTGAAACCTTTCACCGTGCTTGTTACTGACAGTGCCAAGATTTGCAGGGAAGAAGTATAAATGGGAATGCAGAAAATAAAGCTTTAGTGACATGTTGTACTTCATGGTTTTGGATGCTTGAAGCATGTTGTCAACCAGCTGCATGTTTGTAATGTCCTACTTAAGATTTCTACTGGTATGCTGTGAGGTATTTTTATTTTAGCAGTTTTCTGCTAAACCAGTGTTTCCTGCTGGTAAGAGTGTTTTGATTTCAGCTGAAGATAAGGAGCCATGTTGTCCAACTTAGGAATCTTGTGTCAACCAGTCAAGATTGTCTTGGTACGTGTTGTAACTTTCTGCCCAGTGGGATGCCAATGAACATTCGAGAGGGCTGAGTGGGATCAGTTCTCTGAAGGACTGTAGTCTGGTTTGGAACTTTTGTCAGGAGCTGGGAGCGAGGCGCAAGGGAAGATGCAGAATGCTGCTCGAAGGAGAGACCCCATTGTGAGAAGTGCTTTGTGCAGATGAATGGTACAATATTATTAATAACATTTAACAAAAGTCAATTTGAAATGTGTGTGGGGGGTATTAACAAAAATGACACTCAATAATATGGGAAATCTGCTGGTTTGGCACCACCCAATTCCCAAGTGGGTCAGATCACTGGAGTCTCATTATACACAGAGCATGTTGCAAATCAAATTTGGTGTCATATTGGTTATATTCCCTCTTGTTACGAATCAGTGAAAGATGGGGATGATGTCAAAATGGAAAACACTGGAAGTAAGCTCAGAGGTCACAGCCTCAGAATAGAGGGGCGTCCTTTTAGAACAGAGATGAGGAGGAATTTCTTCAGCCAGGGGGTGGTGAATCTGTGGAATTTGTTTCCACAGAATGCTGTGGAGGCCAAGCCATAGGGTATAGTTAAGGCAAAGATTGATAAATACTTGATTAGTCAGGGCATGAAAGGAGAAGGCAGGAGATTGGGACTGAGAGGGAAAATCGATCAGCCATGATGAAATGGTGGAGCAGACGATAGGCCAAACGGCCTAATTCTGCTCCTATATCTGATGGTCTAAGCAAGAGATCACATGAGATTCAGGAAAGACAGGACAGGGAAACTCATTCTACTCACCTCTGGCTTTATTGTTTCCTCTCACTCATCTTAGTTAATGCACCTCCCCTGTAAATGTGCTCTGACCAGGGAATTAACTTGTTACTAAGTGTTCTGAGTGATTCTCAGTCTAGACTTGAGCTTGTACATTAACAGACTTTACATGCTGGACCCTAAAGTTTAATTGTCATTAAAACAAGGGCAACAAAATCACTAGCTAAATCCTTAAGCTATAAAATATTAATCGTTACGTATGCATGACCTTTAATGGAGTCTTTTAAGTTTTGGGTAAATGTAATTGCGCATATTGCAAAATGTTATGGCTTTCTCTGTTTATTTAAGTAGCATCCTTCATCATAATGTTTTAAATAAGAAATGTGATTGCAATACAAGGTGCAGAATGCAGAACGATCTCCAGTTTTCAGTGTGGATTGTGGCCAATTGATTACTCAGTGAGCTCAGTCGCTCAGAGTTAGTCCAATTAACAGCCAACTTTGCGGATACAATAGGGTCTTTCAAGAGTTTCCTGGATAGATACATGGAGCTTAGAAAAATAGAGGGCTATTGGTAACCCTAGGTAATTTCTAAAGTAAGTACATGTTCAGCACAGCATTATGGGCTGAAGGGCCTGTATTCTGCTGTAGGTTTTCTATGTTTCTAACTTCTACAGATGAGAATCAGAATCAGGTTTATTGTCACTGATCAATATGTCATGAAGTTTATGTTTTGAGGCACAAAGGCATAAAATTACCCAGACATGCTCTTTTTTCGCCGCTGCTATCATGCAGAAGGTACAAGTTCCTCAGGATTCTCAACACCAGGTTCAAGAACAGTTACTACCCCTCAACCATCAGGATCTTGAAAAGGGGATAACTACATTCCTTCTATTTCTGGTGTTCCCACAACCGATGGTGTCCCTCTAAGGATTCTTTATCTTGTTATTTCATGCTCTTGTTATTTATTGCTATTTATTTATATTTGCATTTGCACAGTTTGTAGCTCCTTGATCCAGTTTGACAGTTACTGCTCTGCGGATTTGCTGAGTATGCCTGCAGGGAAAAGAACCTCAGGATTATTTTGGTGACATGTATGTACTCTGATAATAATTTTTAGTTTGACTTTGACTTTTGGTAAACTACAAAATAGATAGTGCTAAAATAAGAAATAGTATTTGTGGAATCATGGACCACTTATAAATCTGACGAAGGAGGGGAAGAAGCCATTTCTAAGTCATTGAGTGTAGGCTTTCAGTCATCTGTACCTCCACCTCTTTGGTAGTAATGAGAAGAGGGCATGTCCTGGATGGTGTGGGTCCTCAGTGATAGATGTGGCCTTCTTGAGGCATCACCTCTTAAAGACATCTTCAATAGTGAGGTGTGTTGTATCCAACGGAGCTAGTGAGCTTACATCCCTCTGTGGCCTTTTGCGATCCTGCGCATTAGGGACACTATACCAGACTATGAAGCAACCAAAGTTTAAAGTTCAAAGTAGATTTATTATCAAATGCTAATCAGAATTCTTTCTGCCATACGTCCATAGAAACTTGCCAGAGTCTGTGTGACCTAGAAAATCTCCCCAAACTCCTAACTAGACCATAAGACCATAAGACAAAGGAACAGAAGTTGGCCATTTGGCCCGTCGAGTCTGCTCCACCATTTTATCATGAGCTGATCCATTCTCCTATTTAGTCCCACTCCCCCACCTTCTCACCATTACCTTTGATGCCCTGGCTACTCATATACCTATCAATCTCTGCCTTAAATACACCCAATAACTTGGCTTCCACTGCTGCCCATGGCAACATATTCCATAGATTCACCACCCTCTGACTAAAAAAATTTCTTCGCGTTTCTGTTCTGAATGGGCACCCTTCAATCCTTAAGTCACGCATGTGCCCTTTTCACAATTGCATCTGTGTTGGTCCCAGGACAGATCCTCTAGATGCTGACATCCAGAAACTTGAAGATACTCACCCTTTCCACTGCTAACCCCTCAATGAGGACTAATGTATGTTCCCCCACTTCCACTTCCTGAAGTCCACCATCTGATATTGAGTGCTAAGTTGTTATTGTGACCCCACACAACCAGATGATCTATGTGGTCAATGAAGGCTGTCAAAGAGTGAATGCAAATAAAGGTATGTAATTCTACCCCGTTCATTTCCAATCCTGGTGAAGGGTCTCGTCCCGTAACTCCGACTGTTTATTCCCCCTCCATAGGTGCTGCCTGACATGCTGAGTATCTCCAGTATTTTGTGTATGTTGCAAAGGAATGTAAAAGTGGAGTTGTAGCAAAATGCTTAGAAGATCAGGTTTTGCCAGTTAAAGAAGAAAGGCTGAGCCCGTCTTGTTGATAGATGGTTTACAGTAAAACTTAACAGCTTTTGTAACCAACACTTGTTGAATTTATATTGAGTCTGGAAAAGTGCAAGGCACCACAAGTGAACGACAAGTTGCTGTTGCTCAGGCTTATGTTGAACAGTGTTATAACAATGCAGAAGGCACCAATAGTTAAGTTGGACTGGGAGTGGGATGCAGAATTGAGATGACAAAGAACAGGAACCTCTGGATCACTTTTCTGTTCTAAATGCAGAGGCTCTACAAAAGGTCAACTAGTCTACATTTGTTTTTTTCCCATTATAGATTGGACAACATTGTGGAAAAACAAATGCAGTATTTTAGAATAAAAGAAGTCAATCACTGCTTACCCAGGAAGGACTTTCATATGAAGAAAGACTGGATGAACTGGGCTTGTACTCTTTGGAATTTAGAAGATTGAGGGGGGATCTGATTGAAACGTATAAGATCCTAAAGGGATTGGACAGGCTAGATGCAGGAAGATTGTTCCCGATGTTGGGGAAGTCCAGAACGAGGGGCCACAGTTTGAGGATAGAGGGGAAGCCTTTTAGGACCGAGATTAGGAAAAACTTCTTCACACAGAGAGTGGTGAATCTGTGGAATTCTCTGCCACAGGAAACAGTTGAGGCCAGTTCATTTGCTATATTTAAGAGGGAGTTAGATATGGCCCTTGTGGCTATGGGGGTCAGGGGGTATGGAGGGAAGGCTGGGGCAGGGTTCTGAGTTGGATGATCAGCCATGATCATAATAAATGGCGGTGCAGGCTCGAAGGGCCGAATGGCCTACTCCTGCACCTATTTTCTATGCTTCTATGTTTCTATGACTCTTTTGGTCACTGGATAGAGGAATAAGTGAAGGAAAAGATAGGTCTTACATTTCCTGCACTGCATCGGAAAGTGCCATGAGATTAGGAGTGGTTGGTGGCAACAGAAGGGTGAACTAGGTGTTGTAAAGGGAATGGTTCCTTTGGAGTGCTTAAAAGGGAAGAGAGTGAAGTCACATCGAGTATTGGAGTTTTACTGAAGGTGATGGTAAATTGCAAAAGATGATCCATTGAGTGCAAAGCTAGTGGAGTGCAAGTTATGGATGAGGGCAAATCGAAGCTTGCTTTGCTTGAAGGAGTGGGATTGAGAGCAAAGTGGCAATGCATTTGGTGCAGTAAAGGGCTCTGTCAACCAGGATGGAAGGAAAGTCATGGTTATTACTTCTGCTATCAAGCCAACTGTGAACTCTTGAACAGACTGGTAGGATGTCATGTTTCCTTTCTTGGGACACATTAGTGAAGCAAACAGAGATCTCACTGCAAATCTATCGTTTCCATCGGCGGTTTATTCCAGATTACTTGAATTTAAATTCCCCATCCGATATCATGAGAGTCAAGTGTACCCCCGTACACTGCATGTGAGAGTACTGACGAAGGTCACTATGTCCTGTCTGCTGCTCCCCCCAAATGAACATGGTTGCAAAATATGCTATATTTAGACTTTTCTCCAAGGTACTGCTGGTTTGCACCTGAAAGACAGGTCAACCAGTCATGTGGAGATGGGAAGGAGAAATCACAGTGTCCAGGATAGCAAAAGGCAAATATTCTGCATTCTGTTTTATTTTTACTGTGTCAATGTAATCATGAATGATATGATCTGCCTGTATAACATTGAAGAGTCAAGATTCAAGATAGCTTATACACATAGATTGATTATATGTAGATAAAGTGATTCTTGGTAGAGGAATTGTCTGTACATAAGGTGACTCTGACAGAAAATAATAAAGTAGTGGTGGTGGGTGGAGTTGGTGATCAGCCTTACTCCTTGGGAAAAGTTACTGTTTTTGATTCTGGTGGCTCTGACATGGATGCTATGAAGCCTCCTCCTTGATGGGAGTGGAACACACAGTCCATGAGCAGAGTGGGTGCAATCCTTTATAATATTACTGGTCCTTTTCCAGCATTTTTCTGTACATGTCCTTCAGGATGGGTAGGCTAGTGCTGATCATGCATTGAGCATTGACTACCTGTTATAGAGACTTCCTGTCTACTGCAGTGTAGTTTCCTTACCATGCAGTGATGCAACATGTTAGGATGCTTTCTACTGCTCACTTGCTGCACAAAAGACAAACGTTTCACAGTATCTCACTGCATATTTCTCTACACCTTCATAACTAAACGTCTACCCCCGGTGGCTCTGACGCCAAGCATCATGAAGTGCTTTGAATGGTTTGTAACGGCAGATATAAGAAACTCCATTCCTGCCACACTGGACACTCACCAATATGCTTTCCAACAGAACCCACTCTACGATAGATGCCATAGCATTTGCCATGCACCTGGCTCTGACACACCTAGAAAGCAAGGACACTTGTGTCAAAATGCAGTTTCTGGATTTCGGTTCGGCATTCAACACCATTGTCCCACAGACCTTGGTGAATAAACCCCTACTCCTTGGCCTAAATACTAGGTGTTGGACTTCCTAACCGACAGACCTCAGATAGACAGGATGTACACCCACTACCCCCTCTCCATCACGGGTGCGCCCCAGAATTGTGTGCTGAGCCCATTGCTGTAACTCTGTTCACACATGTCTGCACAGCTAAACACCAGAGTAATCACATTGTCAAGTTCACTGATGACACGGCAGTGGTGGGGCTGATCAACATCAACGATGAGATGGCCTGCAGAGAGGAGATGGAAGAGCTCAAGGCATGGTGCCTGGCAAATAGGGTCTTCCTCAGTGTCAACGAGACAAAGAAGATGGCTGTCACATCCCTCTTTACATCAGTGACACAACAGAGGAAGCTGTGAGCAGTTTCAACTCCTGGAAGGGCACATCACACTCAACTTCTCATAGTCCCAGAGCAAATCTTACACAATCAGGAAAGCTCACCGATGCCTCTTCTTTGTAAGGAGGCTGAGGGGAGCTGGACTTCGCACATCCATACTCATGTCATTCTACAGATTTGCAATAGAGAGCATCCTAACAAGTTACATCACTGCTTGGTACAGAAACTGAACTGCGGCACACAGGAAGGCTCTAAAATGGGTAGTCAAAACTGCCCAATGCATGATTGGCATCAGCCTACCCTATTAATTTCACATATACCGAAAGGAGCGAAAAAGGGCCAGCAACATCATGAAGGATCTCACACTTCCTGCTCAAAGATTGTTTATCCCAGACCCATCAGGGAGGAGGCTGTAGAGGGTCTCCTGATGAAGGATTTCGGCCAACACGTTGATTGTTTACTCTTTTCCATAGGTGCTGCCTGGCCTACTGGATTCCTCCAGTAGTCTGTGTGTGTTGCTATGTAGCATCCACGCCAGGACCACCAGACTCAAAAATGGTTACTTTCCACAACCAGTAAGGATGATCAACACCTCCACCCACTGACCCACCCCCTACACCACCAACCACCACGACTTTATAATTTCCTGCCAGTCACCTTATGTACAGAAAACCTGTGACTAGTGTTACTTTTTGGGCATACAATCAATCAATGTATGTAAGCTATCTTAGGTATTTATACATATTGTGTTTTTCATTATTATTGTGTTCTTTATCTTATTGTGCTTCTTTTTGTGCTGCATCGGATCCAGAATGACAATGATCTCATTCTCCTTTACACTTGTGTACTGAAAATGACATAAAACAATCCTGAATCTTGAATGTAGCAATTATAATAAACCAATGTTTATTTCCTTTCTTTTTCATTTTGAGTGACCTAGCAGTGCAGCCTAAAAATCCTATTTCTTTTTGCAAAAGTTTCATTATAACGTTCATGTTTATTCAATGTTTTATTTGCTGTGAGACCTGCATAAAGTGGCGATAATCCATAAGCAGATTATTGCTTTATCAGTTTAATGAGAGATGCTGAAGATTTCTGATGTTGCACCACAAGCATAAACTGTACATACAAAATGCTGGAGGAACACAGCACGTCAGGCAGCACACATGGAGATGAATGCACAGTCAACATATTGGGCTGAGACCCCTCTTCAGAACTGGAAAGGAAGGGGGAAGATGCCAGAATAAAACGTTGGGGAGGGGGGAGTTGAAGAGGATAGCTAAAAGGTGATAGGTGAAGCCAGGTGGATAGGTAAGGTAAAGGGCTGGAGAGGAAGGAATCTGATAGCAGAGTAGTGTGGACCATAGGAAGAGAGAGAAAGAGAATGAGACCCAGGTGAGGTGATCGGCAGGTGAGGAGAGGTAAAAGGCCAAAGTGGGAAATAGAAGAAGAGGGGAGGGAGAGGGATTTTTTTTTTGTTACTAGAAGGTGAAATCGATGTTCATGCCATCACCTTATATTCTGTCTGGGTTGCCTCCAACCTGATGGCATGAATATTGATTTCTCCTTCTGGTGATCAAAGTTTAGTGCAAGAATCATTGGCAATTCAACAGATATTCGGTAATGTGGGGAAAGGAGAGGTGGCTTGTTCATGCTCAGTTGATGAAAGGTTTTGGATGTTTAGACAACATTTAAAATAGTGCGTCCTTCAGTTTTCCGGAGAGCAAAATATTGCCACTTGTGTTTCAAAGTGGAGCAGATAATGACATTTGTAGACTGTCTAGAACTGCCATGAATCATCAAGAGAACATTCCCTGAGTAAATTCGCAATTTATTCACTTCTGCTTTCAACCAGTAGGTTGTCAACAAGCTTCCATTGTTATTAGAAATATCTTGACATTGAAGTCCAATGGTCGCTTAGAATAAGATGACCACACATTTCCTACCATTTTTTTCTGGTTAACTTTGTTTGGTTATAATTTGTTACCATCTATTGAAAAATGATCATAAAAGACCATAAGATATAGGAATAGGCTATTCACCCTATTGTGTCTGCTTGGCCATCCAATCATAGTGATTTTTTTCAACCCCACTCTCCCATCTTCTCTCCATAAGCTTTAATCCTTTTACCAATCTAGAACCTACCAAATTCAGTAACTTGGCTTCTATGGCGTTCGATAGCAACAAATTCCACAGGTCCCTTAGATTCTTTCTTTAAGAGGATGTTCCTTTATTCTGAGGCTGTGTACTCAGATCTCAGACTCTTCTGCTATTGGAAATATTATCTCATCAATCATTCTGCCGATAGCTTTCAGTTTTTGCAAGATCTCAATGAGATTCGCCCTCATCCTTTTGAACTCCAGTGAGGGCCATCAAACACTTCTTACAAAGCATAGAGGCACGCTGGATGAGTCAGATGATAGAACAGAGCTTCGAGAATATGCAACACATATTTTACACCAAGATCAGCAAATCTCATTTGATATTTTACCCATTAACACTTGTGTCCTGTTATTGCCCCCCCTTCACCATTCACTGTTCCTGTTTCCCTCTCTCACCTTATCTCCTTACCTGCTCATCACCTCACTTGGTGCTCCTCCCTCTTCCTTTCTTCCATGATCTTCTGTCCTCTCCTTCAGATTCCCCTTTCTCTAGCCTTTTATCTCTTTCACTAATCAAATTGACAGCTCTTTACATCACCCCCTCCCTCTCGCCTGGTTTCACCCATCACCTGCCACCTTGTACTTCTTCCTCCCCTCCTTCCACCTTCTTAGTCTGACTCCTCCTTTCCAGTCCTGGGGAAGGGACTTGGACAAAACAGTGACTCAGCACTCCTTTCCACAGATGCTGCCTGACTTACTGAGTTCCTCCAGTATTTTCTGTGCATTGCTTTTGATTTCCAGCATCTGCAGACTTTCTCATATCTGTGCTGTTTTCTGTTACTGTAGCATAACTGAATGTATAAGCCTGCAAAGTAGCTCATGCAAATAATGTAATGATGCATATGATGTGAGCACACATGATTTCTGTAATTCTGTAGTGTACATTCTTATTTAGAAGCTTCTGGTTCATCTAAATATTTCTATTTCAAACTCAGTTTACGGACCTCCTACAAATTTGCCACCACTTGTGACAAGAATATGTCAACTACTGTTGAAGTGAAAGTGGGATATTTCTTGCAACATATCCAGAGGTTTGTTAAATGACAGTACTTACCATAGCTATCCGAAAGCTTTGCGGCCCAGGAAGCTCAATATTTGCAAGCAATTAGTGAACCCTACAAATACTGACAAGGCAAAACAGAGGAGATGGAGAAAGAAATGGTGCAGGAAACAGCAGTCACCTTAAAGAAATGTGAGCCAGGTTGTGCTTGTGTACAGAACAGAGGAAAATGCTGAGCACAGAGAAGAAAATACACAGGAGACTTGTCTTCAGTAGCTGGAAATGGAATAATATGTTGGCTCAAGCAGAGACAGGCTGCATAGACAGCATGTGGGTGTACGATTGAGCATGTGAGTCATTCACAGTTTAAATGGAATCAATGGAAATGTTCTTTCTGGCTAACAATATATTTGAGGTAGAAAACCATATTGACAACATTTGGGCTGTGAATACTGCAACTGGAGAGATTAAAAAAGGCAGGTTCACGAACATATCACATGCTTACCAATTGTAGCTCCACTGAAAGCCAGGTAAGTTCTTTCCACAGGGAAAGTATAAAAGTACTTGAACCCACAGCAGTTTGAGAAACTGCAGAGGCGTACAGTACCTATAAAAAGTATATAGCCCCCTTGGAAATTTTCATGTTTTATTGTTTTAAAACATTGAATCACATTGGATTTAATTTGGGTTTTTTTGACACTGAACAACAGAAAAGACTTTCGTGTCAATGTGAAAACAAACTTCTATAAATTGGTCTAAATTTATTACAATTATTGAACACAAAATAATTGATTACGTAATTACTTACCTGCTTTAAGTCAATATGTAATAGATGCACCTTTGGCAGCAACTTCAGCCTTGTGTTTATCAGCTTTGACTAAAAGTTCTATTTTAAAAGGTTTTTTTTTACCCAGGCATGGTTTTTAAAAGTATAGAAACAGGTTTTAATGATTTGCCCTGAGGACGAATAATACCATTCAGCTGCTTGGTAGAATTATAACAAAATATATACAAGTGTGTACATTGTATTTCAATGAAATAACCTATTGGTAAGCATTGAAGTTTTTAATACCTTTTCAAGCTGGAATTGCCTATCATGAACTTAGTGATCATGTTGTACCATTGTTTAAAAGCTTTCAATTAAGTATGCACTTTCAAATTAAGTTTTGGGTGAATTTTCAGATGTAGTCTGAGGGTACCTTAAATTAACTAATATTTGTGTAACCTGGAGAATTTTTCAAACCAAGTTTGAGCTGGTTAATCAATTGGATTAGGATGACAGGATGTAACACAATCTACTTGTCAAGCAACAAATACTGTATTGCAGATTTTGATAAGCCATTGACTTCGGGGGAGAAAAATGATACACGAAGCATATCTGGACAACGCAATTTTTCCCCACTCTTCTTTATAAAGCTGCTCAAGTTTTGTCAGATTGCACGGGGATCACGAGTGATCAGCCCTTTTCAAATCCAGCCACAAATTCTCAGTTGGATTGCGGTCTGGACTCTGACTTGGCCACTCCAGAACATTAACTTTGCTGTTTTTAATCCATTCCTGTGTAGCTTTGGCTTTATGCTTGGGGTCATTGTCTTGCTGGAAAACAAATCTTCTACCAAGTCACAGTTCTCTTGCAAACTGCATCAGTTTTTCCTCCAGGATTTCCATGTATTTTGCTGCATATGTTTTACCTTCTACCTTCACAAGCCTTCCAGGGCCTGCTTCAGTGAAGCATCCCCACAGAATTATGCAGCCACCACCATGCTTCACGGGTAAGGATGGTGTGCTTTTGATGATGTGTGGTGTTTGGCTTATGCCAAACACTGCACTTAGTCTGATGGCCACAAAGCTCAATTTTGGTTTCATAGACTTAGAACCTTTTCCAACTGACTTCAGAGTCTCCCATATGCCTTCTGGCAAATTCTAGCTGAGATCTCATTTGAGTTTTTTTCAACAGTGGCTTTTTCTTTGCCACTCTCCCATAAAACTTCGATTGGTGAAGCACCCGGGCAACAGTTGTTGTGTGCGCAGTCTTTCCTATCTCTGCCACTGAAGCTTGTAACTCATCTAGAGTTGCCATAGGTCTCTTGGTGGCCTCCCTCACTAGTCCCCTTCTTGCATGGTCACTCAGATCTTGCGAATGGCCTACTCTAGACAGATTCACAGCTGTGTAATATTCTTTCCATTTCTTGATGATTGACTTAACTGTACTCCAAGTGACTTGGAAATTTTTTTGTATCCATCTACTGCTCCATCACTACCTGGTATGGTGTGTGTGTGTGTGTGGGGGGGGGGTGGGATTGCTTCAGCATAGATTCGAAAGAAGCTGCGGACAGTTGTAAACTCAGTCTGCTCCATCATGGGCACTAGCCTCCCCAGCGTTCAGGAAATCTTCAAGGAGCAATGCCTTAAAAAGTCGGCATCCATCATTAAAGACCCCCATCACTCCTTTTCCCGTCACTACCATCAGGGAGGAGGTACGGGAGCCTGAAGGCACACACTCAGCAATCAAGGAACAGATTCTTCCCTTCTGCTGTTTCTGCCATCATATTTCTCAATGGACATTGAACCCATGAACGCTACCTCACTACATTTTTGCACCACTTACTTAATTTAACTTTTTAACTACTTATGTACTTACTGTGGTCCACAGTTTTTGTCACTATTGTTATGTATTGCATTGTACTGCAGCTGCAAACAACAAATTTCACAATATAAGACCAGACATATTAAACCTGATTCTAATCTTGGTGTTGTTCAACAGAAAATTGTTCGAAACCCAGACTGATTCCATGGCTGATTGTTCTAGTATGCGGAAAGGATACATATGAAAAACATTTAATCATCACCCATCAGATAGACAGCTTCAAATACAGTTCAGTTAAATTTCCAAGGGTATTGAGAAAAATATATTGTATGGGATGTTACAATGGCCAGTGATTGGAATTGTTTACGATGTGGCGGAGCTCAGCACACTGAGCCATAGATGTTATTGTAAGTGCCTTGACTGAAGATTAAAACTCAATCCCAGGCATGTGTTCAGTACCCAGTAGATACTTCAGAGTTTTGGAAATACCATTGAAGTCACTAGATGAAAAAAAAAGGTTAAATTTGGTGTCAAACTTGATCAATGTTCTGTAAAGATTCAAGTGAAGGGGATCTGGATGAGAAAACATGAGAAATAATGGAAATGACTTGTAGAGAGTGTACTTGCAGGGAGATTACAAGGTAACTATAGAATAACTATTAATATGGAAGCTGATAATCAACAACATTCATTGCTAATATCTTAAGACCTGTTTGCAGAGTTGATAGTACTCAAATTTTTCTAGTAATTGTTTTTTTCTTCTGGATGAGGAGAGTCAAAAGTATGTCACTGTATATACATTCAAGGGTCTACCCCACTATACCATATTGATGCACGTTGTCAACTCCACACTTAAAATCTCGACAAGATGGTGAAGGTCATAACCCATTGCCCAGACAAGCAGGCTGGCACTCATGTCCACAGTAAATGCACTAGAAAATCTACGTGTTTCGAAAGAAATTCTAAAATACTTCTACAATCGCCGAGTCAAAGAGACACACAGCATGGAGACAGGCCCTATGGCCTAGCTCATTCATGCTGACTGTGTTGCCCAGCAAGCTAGTCCCATCTTCCTGTGTTTTGTCCATAACTCTCTAAACTGTGATGATATTTGCATTTTCCCAGAGATTTCTCTCACCTTCATGGGAGCCTTTTAAGCTATTGCATCATGGAGGGAGTTGTGTAAGGCTGAGAGCTGCTCCCCACAACTCCTTGCAGCACACACACAGCAGTACGATTTCCATAGGCTTTGAGGGTTGTTCAGTTCCATTTTAACACAGAAATCAGAATGAAAATGACCAAAAGGCAACCACTCTAATTATGTGATTTTCTTTGAAGTGGTTCCCTTATTTGGGCATTAGTGCTAAATGCAGGACATTTTAGATACACCTTGTGAGGGGGAACTATTTCTAGGCAGAAGTGCCAATGTGTGGAAGCTTATGGGTGAGAATGAACAAAAGTATACAGGTCTGTGGTTCAAAACACTAGTTGGGATGAATTGGACTTAAGTCAGAAGTGTTCCTGGTGACCAGAATAATTGCAATTTAAGATATTCTCCAAGATAGTGTATTTATTTCAGAAGAGGATGTAGAACCACTTAAGAGACATAGACAATGAGTAACATGAAGATGTCACACATTCTGCAGATCCAGAGATAAACTGCAACCCCAGAAACTTAAGGACAGTTATGAAGGTCAAATCATCTGAGAAAATCAGCTAAAATAATGAATCTGGAAGTCCTATACACATGTGAAATTGTTTCACACTTCGCATTTCAGAAAGGGATATCGGAATTGTAATATGCAAGTAGATCATGCAAGCTGTACATAATGACATCATCAGATCTATGACACAATCATAAACGTTAGTTGTTGTTGGTCTGTAACAAAGTACGCCTCGCTGTTCCAAACGTCCTGCTACCTTCTAGAGATTGGTATTGTTACAGCTGACAAGTTCCACAGGGCTAAGTGCAAACCATCTCTGAACGCATTATATACTCTGCACTTCTACAATTTCCCACAAACATAGTAGTGTTAGCATTTAGTGTAATGCTTTATGATACCAGCGATCTCCAATTGGGATTCTATTCCTGCTGTCCGTAAGGAGTATGTACATTCTTCCCGTGATAGTGTGGGTTTCCTCCCACATTCCAGATGCATCCTGGTGGTAGTGGTAGTTAATAGTGTTGTTCCTGCGCCACTCAGTTAGCCACTCTCAGATGGGAGATTTCACATACTGTACAGGCAGTTCAGTTAGTATCCTGCAGGCTGACATCCTGGTGTGCTCTGCACAATCCCTAAATAATGAGCACAACACCAGTTAAGGTTAATATGTTGTCAGCATGCTATAATGGCACCAGAAGAATGGCGATACCTGTGCCTGCCCCCAGCACATAAGACTGTAAGACATCGAAACAGAAATTGTTACGGTCCTGACTGTTAATTCCCAATTTTCTCCTAATTCTCTTTGATGGCGGCACACCTAGTTCTTATCGAGACCTGCAGCATAAAACCCCCAGCTTTGCATCCACTTGTTGCCAGATCATTGTTTAGCCAGTGTGGTAATTAACGTTCCCGGCTGCTTAGGATTGTGTATTCTAAGTTTTACTTCAGTACCGAGGTTTACCTGGGTAACTCTGTCTTTCCGTGTCAAGAAAAGTATTGTCTACCGCTTGCCTTTCTACACTTCGTGTCAAGATAAGTTTTGCCTGCCGCCTGTCTCCTGTTTGCTGTTCAGCGCCTGCAACGCCCTGCGTCAAGATAAGTTCTGCCTACTTCCTGCTTACCTGTTCACCCGTTCACCCTCCTGTTTGCTGTTCAGCTCCAGCCACTCTCACACTCTCATCTGCATCCTAACTCAATCTCCGTGCCACTGTCCTGCGTTTGGGTTCGGCCCGTTCTTTGTAACTGAAATAGGCCATTTGGCCCATCGAGTCTGCTCCACCATTCAATCATGGCTGGTCATTTTTTTCTCCTCCTCAGCCCCACTCTTGGCCTTCTCCCCATAACCTTCGATGCCGTGTCCAATCAAGAACATATCAAGCTCTGCCTTAAATACACCCAACTACCTGGCCTCCACAGCTGCCTGTGGTAATAAATTCTATAAATTCACCACTCTCTGGCTAAAACAATTTCTCTGCATCCCTGTTTCAAATGGATGCTCCACTATCCTGAGGCTGTGCCCTCTTGTCCTAGACTCCCTCACTATGGGAAAGATCCCCCCATCCTTCTAAATTCCAGTGAGTACAGACCCAGAGCTATCAAATGTTCCTCATATGATAACCCTTTCATTCCCAGGATCATTCTTGTGAACCTCCACTGAACCCTCTCCAATGCCAGTGCATCTTTCCTTAGAAGAGGAGCCCAGAACTGTTCACAATACTCAAGGTGAGGCCTCACCAGTGTCTTATAAATCTTCAGCATCACATCCCTGCTTTTGTATCCTAGACCTCTCGAAATGAATGCTAACATTGCATTTGCCTTTCTCATCGAATCTACCTGCAAGTTAACCTTTAGGTTGTTCTGCACAAGGACTCCCAAATCCCTTTGCAACTCAGATTTTGGATTTTCTCCCCATTAAGAAAATAGTCTGCACATTTATTTGTACTACCAAGGTACATGACCATGTATTTTCCAACATTGTATTTCATTTGCCACTCTCTTGCCTATTCCCCTAATCTGTCTAAGTCCTTTTGCAGTCTACCTGTTTCCGCAACACAACCTGGCCCTCTGCCATTCTTTGTATCATCTGCAAACTTGGTGACAAAGCCACCTATTCTATCATCTAAATCCTTGATAAACAACATAAAAAGTAGTGGTCCCAAGTTTGTCCTATCCTGTCCTTTGTCACCAAGTAACCTCATCCTTAACAACTGACTCCCACATCTTCCCAATCACTGAGGTCAGGCTAACTGGTCTATAGATTTCTGTCTGCTGCCTTCCTCCTTTTTTAAAGAGTGGAGTGACTGTAATAGTAACTGCACTCACTTCTCTTCCCTCACACTCTTTAACACCTGGCACACTGCTAGTGTCTTCCACAGTGAAGACTGTTGAAAAATACACATTTAGTTCATTTGCCTTCTCCTGGTCCCCTGTTATTATTTCTCTGGCCTTATTTTCTAGCAGTCCTATATCCACTCTCATCTCCCATTTATTTTTTGCATACTTGAAAAAGCTTTTTACTATCCACTTTGAGAGTGTTTCCTAGCTTGCTTTCATGTTTCATCATTTCCCTCCAAATGATTCTTTTAATTGTTCTTTGTAGATTGTTAAAAGCTTCCCGATCCTGTGTCTTCCCACTCATTTTTGCTTTGTTGTATGCTCTCCCGTTTGCCTTTACATTGACTTTGACTTCCCTTGTCAGCCAGGGTTGTACTATTTTGCCATTTGAGTATTTCTTTGTTTTTGTAATACATCTGTCCTGCACCTTCCTCATTTTTCCCAGAAACTCATGCCTTTGTTGCTCTGTTATCATCCCTACGAGCATCTCCTTCAAATTTACTTTGGCCAACTCTTCTCTCATATCACTGTAATTTCCTTTACTCCACTGAAATACTGCTCTGTCAGACTTTATTTTCTCCCTATCAAATTTCAAGTTGAAATTTCATAGTCACATCCTCTGACATTGTTCATGCAAGTGTCACATTTCACTGTATGCTTCAATCCTTCAGTGTACGTGTGACAAATAAAGCTATTCTTAAATCTTTAATCTTCAAACAAGACTAGGTACAAACAGAGAGGAAAGTGTCAGTAGTAATTTTAAGCAAAGAAGTTGCACTGGGTTTTTTTGGAAACATTATTTGTTCAAGTTATGGATCATTAACCATCTAGGTTCACAATTGACCATTCCATAGTCACCTTCACGTTCTTGAGGTGTGCAGTTTTGCATGATTTTTAGATTCTCTGAAGAAAATGAAGTCGATTTCAGCTCCGCTTTTGTCCTTTGGGATTTTTCTTTGACTTGAGGCCTTTTTATGTTGTATTAAATATTCAAAAGTTCTCATTATAACAAGAAACTTGGTAGCCCAGTGGCTACTAAATAATGGGAGGCGGCATGATGTTATGAAAGTTAATTAACACGTTATGTTCCCAGGGGCTTAGCAAACACTGAAAAATAAAGCAAGTCCTTACTTCAAACGCTTTATAGATCCTTTTTCAAAAATATCTCTCAGTAGAAGGGTTCAATTAGTGAATTTTTTTGTTTTGGAAAGAAAAGAATTGAAAACTATTAAGGTAATGTTGAGAAATGGTCAAGTCAAGTTTATATCAAGTTCAAGTTTAATGTCATTCAACCATGCATGTGTATACAGTCAAATAAAACAGTGTTCCTCCGTGGCCAAGGTGCAAAACACAGTGCCAACACTCACACATAGTATTTAGCACATTGCTCATAGGACACTAAGTACATATAGTTATGATAGCAGAGAAACATACAGTCACACAAAAAATATAGCCCAAGTCCCTGAGTGATCTTGTCTATAGATTGTTAGTATATGGGATGTTGTCTTGGAGCCATGTTTCTGTAAGAACAGGCATGTAGCAGTTCCCCATCAAGGGCTCATGCAGCACCGATGAATGCAACCCAGTTTGCCTTCCACCGAGCAAACACTAGAGAGTAGCATTGATATGAGTGGCTGGTCCCCAACCCAATAAGGCCTCCAGTGCACTTGCTGTGCCTCTGCTCTCTCCCACATCGCCTTTAGCATCTCTGCTCTGGGTGGCTGCAACAGGCATGAGAGCCTGGTCCGTGCAACAATCAAAGCCACGCAGTTTCCTCTCTGCTGGTCTTGTCAATAAATCAATGAACCAGACTTGTAGTAAACTATATTACCAATGTCCAACAGGGTCTTGCAATCACAAGAAAAAGTCCAAGGCAATCATTTGCACCTTTTGTTGGGCCACGCACCACCTCCGTGCACCGCTCCCAATGCCTTCTTCCTTGGGTGGCTGTAACAGGCAACAACATGGTACGTACAACATCCAGCTCCACTGCTACCCAGCAACTTACTGATGGGGTAGACCTGCAGTACTTGGTGTCCTTAATATCCAGCAGTGTCCTGTGATCGTAAGAAAAACATAAAGGATGAACAGTTGTACTCAGAGAGGCCGTTGCTACCGAGCGCACCACGATCTTACTGGAAGTTGGAGAGCAGGAGAAAGAAGAAATACCTCACTATTTACCTTTGATGAAACTTTTAGATACTTCTGTAAATAAATCCATATACTGTACTTGGTTTGAGTCAGAAATGCAGTGGGCAAGTAAATAGGTGAAAGTACAAGCAGAAGCTGCTGGAATCTTTCAGCAGGTCAGGTAATCTTTCGCCACAGGCACTGCCTGACCTCCAGTTTGCTTCCAACATTTTTGGGTTTTATTTCAGATTTCAAGCCTCTGCAGCATTTTAAAAAAAAATATCAATTGTAAAAGCAGACCGTAGTGAAAAAATAGCTATTTTCTCAGACTTTTTAAAAAATTCATGTCATGGAAGACTGGAAAACAGGTCAAATTTACAAACCTCTGCATATTTGATTTGAATAGACTTGTTCTCCTTCCAGTCCTGAAAGAACAACATGTATCACTTCAAACCCTTACATAAAAATGACAGGCTCAAACTGCTGGTATTAGGGCAAGCACTGAATGTGAATGCATAAGTAAACAAGCGTTGAGGTAGGTAATTGCAAGTATTGACAGATGGACAGCAGGCCAACTCTGCTGCACCTATGTTGTCCAGAGACGATCAGAAGTGGATTATACTGAATAATTTTAACCAGGAATTGATCCACTTCAAATCTGGCTGAGGACTGTATACACTTACAGCATTTTATTTGAAAAGCAGAAGGAACGAATTGACAAACAGTAGTAGAGCTATACCCACTGCAGATTATAAGACCACAAGACCATAAAATATAGGAGCTGAATTAGGCCATTTGGCCCATCGAGTCTGCTCCAGCCATTTCATCATGGCTGATCCAATTCCCCGTCAGCCCCAATCACCTGGCTTCTCCTCATATCCCTTCATGACCTGACTAATCAAGAATCTATCAATCTCTGCCTTAAATATACCCGTTGACTTTGCCTCCACAGCCGCCTGTGGCAACAAATTCCACAGATTCATCACTCTCTGGCAGAAGAAATTCCTTCTCATCTCCATTCTAAATGGACATCTTGCTATTCTGAGGCTATGCCCTCTGGTCTTAGACTGCCCCACCATAGAAAACATCCTCTCCACATCCATCATAGAAAACGTCCTCTCCACATGCGAGGCCTTTCGCCATTCGATAGGTTTCAATGAGATTCCCCCCTCATTCTTCTGAATTCCAGCGAGTACAGGCCCAGGGCCATCAAATGCTCCTCATATAATGAGCCTTTCATTTTGCTGAACCACCTTTGAACCCTCTCCAATGTTAGCACATCCTTTCTTAGATAAGGGGCCTAAAAGTGGCGGGAGGAGAAGATGGTGGCGCAACTCAGTGCGCACAGCTCTCCGGTGAAATGATATCGTATTTGTAAGAAGGATGCCGTGCACAATTCTGATTTGATGGAGACAGATATGAGAAACAGAGGAACATCTAGAGAAATTTCTGAGATGCCCAGTTCACTGTCGCTGCTACTGTGCGATCAAGAACCTCCGGAGGGAAGGTCCCAAGATCCCTGGCTTTGCCTGCTGTTGGCGACCGAGGCTGAAGTCAAAGCGTTCGGCAGAGATGGTGCTCGGTACTTGGTGTCGGAGGGCTGATCAGAGCTCGAAGTTTTTGGATAACTCAGAGTCGGACTGTGGTCGGGCATGGCAGGGAGAGTTTTCTTCCTTCTCCCGTCTGCATGAGATATGGGACTTTCGAGAGACATTGAACTTTTTTCCTGTGCCATGGCCTGTTCTTCATTAAGTTATGGTATTGTTGCACTCTTGTAACTATATGTTATAATTATGTGGTTTTTGTTAGTTTTTTAGTCTTGGTCTGCCCAGTGTTTCTGTGATATCACACCAGAGGAATATTGTGTCATTTCTTAATGCATGCATTACTAATTGGCAGTATAAGAAGACTGTGTGTCCTCATAATCTAATCAAAGAAAAAATCTGCTCATGGTACTCCAAGTGAGGGATTTGGCCAAGTACCAATCCAGCAGGATGACATGCTTCTGGAATCATACACTCAAATTCTCTTTGCACATTTCAAATGGGTGAATCTCCTCAAAGAACTGCAAGTTCAATATTAACTGGTAAAAACCAAGGCCACACCCTTCTTCTCAACTTCCACAGCAGGCGGCTTCCACATAGGATGTCTGCAAATCTGTTATCCTGCCACAATCTACAGCCTGGCAGTTGAAGGTATCATTCAGGAATACTCATTGCTTGTGACACAGATGCATGGAATAAACAAATCTTCTGTCTCTGCACAGTTTGAGGCATCTTCCTCTTGCATTCATGTTTTATTTAAATACAGTACCATTTTGTCCAACATAATCTAACTTTGTTGGAGAGATCTTGCTATTTACTTTGCCTCTGGTATTCATGCACACACAATAAATGGGAAATGTCAATGTAATTTTGTTTCAAGTCACTTTATGATAAAGCAGAAGTGATTGCACTGATAAAGGTACATACACAATTGCTAGTGCTACTCTTAAGATATAGTAAATGTCTGTAATAATGAGGGAAGCAACATGGTAGAATTCAACACAACATGGAATGTCCAAATAATGATGAAATAGACAGATGGATGCTGAAGGTGATTCCTTGCCATTCACTATTTCACTGCCACTGTTTTATATTCCATAAGCATGCTATGATTTTCCCAGTGCTTACAAAATCAGATCCTCAACGATGGACCATCTAAATATTTTACACATGCAGGGGCATTTTCAAGTCAGAGCTACTCTACAGGCTGTTTTCATCCAATGCATGCAGTACTTTCTTCTTCTGACCACCAGTAATCCCCTCGCTATCACAAGCCTAATATAGGCTGAGAATGAAGGAGAATCATCCCAACAATTAGAACTGGAATTAGAATTGGTTTATTGTTGACACAGGCATCAAGATACAGAGAAAAGCATTTGTTTGCAAGTCATCCAGACAGATCATTTCATGCATTAGTACATCGGGGAGGTATAAAGGAAAATGGAATACAGAATAAGGTGTTCTGTTCAATAGAAAATTCCTCTTATAGTCTCCTCTCAGTTTGATTCTATTACATTAGGTGAGGCAGTACAAGGAAATGCCTCAATACTGGGCGGTGCTGTAGCATAGTGGTTAGCACAACACTTTAAAGTACCATGGACCTGGGTTCAATTCCCACCACTGCCTGTAACCAGTTTGTACGTTCTCCCTGTGACTGTGCAGGTTTCCTCTGGCAATTCAAAGACTTAGCACTTCACACTTATCTGGGTTGAACTCCATCTGCCACTTCTCAGCCCAGTTTTGCATTCTATCAGTGTCCCGCTGTAACCTCTGACAGCCCTCCACACTATCCACAACACCCCCAACCTTTGTGTCATCAGCAAATTTACTAACCCATCCCTCCACTTCCTCATCCAGGTCATTTATGAAAATCACAAAGAGTAGGGGTACCCAGAACAGATCCCTGAGGCACACCACTGGTCACCGATCTCCATGCCGAATATGACCCATCTACAACCACACTTTCTCTTCTGTGGGCAAGCCATTTCTGGATTCACAAAGCAAGGTCTTCTTGGATCCTATGCCTCCTTACTTTCTCAATAAGCCTTGTATGGGGTACCTTATCAAATGCCTTGCTGAAATCCATATACACTACATTTACTGCTCTACATCAATGTGTTTAGTCACATCCTCAAAACATTCAATCAGACTCGTAAGGCACGACCTGATCTTTGACAAAGCCATGTTGATTATTCCTAATCATATTATGCCTCTCCAAATGTTCATAAATCCTGCCTCTCAGGATCTTCTCCATCAACTTATCAACCACTGAACTATAATTTCCTGGGCTATCTCTACTCCCTTTCTTGAATAAGAGAACAACATCTGCAACCCTCCAATCCTCCAGAACCTCCACTGTCCCCATTGGTGATGCAAAGATCATTGCCAGAGGCTCAGCAATCTCCACCTTTGCCTCCCAGGGTATCCTGGGGTATATTTCCTCCAGTCCTGGTGACTTATCCAACTTGATGCTTTCCAAAAGCTCCAGCACATCCTCTTTCTTAATATCTATATGCTCAAGATTTTCAGTCCGCTGCAAGTCATCCCTACAATCGTCAAGATCCTTTTCCGTAGTGAATACTGAAGCAAAGTATTCATTAAGTACCTCTGTTATCTCCTCAGGTTCCATACACACTTTTCCACTGTCACACTTGATTGGTCCTATTCTCTCATGTCTTATCCTCTTGCTCTTCACATACTTGTAGAATGCCTTGGGGCTTTCCTTAATCCTGTCTGCCAAGGCTTTCTCATGGCCCCTTCTGGCTCTCCTAATTTCTTTCTTGAGCTCCTTTCTGCTAGCCTTATAATTTTCTAGATCTCTATCATTACCTAGTTTTTTGAGCCTTTTGTAAACTTTTCTTTTCTTCTTGACTAGATTTTCAACAACCTTTGTACACCATGGTTCCTGTACCCGACCATCCTTTCCCTGTCTCATTGGAACGTATCTATGCAGAACATCATGTTAAGATCCCCTGAACATTTGCCACATTTCTGCCATACACTTCCCTGAGAGCATTTGTTCTCAATTTATGCTTCCAAGCTTCTGCCTGATAGCTTCATATTTCTCCTTACTCCAATTAAACGCTTTTCTAACTTGTCTGTTCTTATCCCTCTCCAATGCTACAGTAAAGGAGATAGAATTGTGATCACTGTCTCCAAAATGCTCTCCCACTGGGAGACATGACACCTGACCAGGTTCAATTCCCAATACCAGATCAAGTACAGTCTCTCTTCTTGTAGGCTTATCTACATATTGTGTCAGGAAACCTTCCTGAACACACTTAACAAACTCTACCCCATCTATACCCCTTGCTCTAGGGAGATGCCAATCAGTATTAGGGAAATTAAAATCTCCCACCACGACAACCCTGTTATTATTACACCTTTCCAGAATCTGACTCCCTGTCTGCTCCTCGATGTCCCTTTTACTGGTAGGTGGTCTATAAAAAAACACCCAGCAAAGTTATTGATCCCTTCCTGTTCCTAGCTTCCACCCACAGAGACTCTGTAGACAATCCCTCCATGACTTTCTCCTTTTCTGCAGCCGTGACACTACCTCTGATCAACAGTGCCACGCCCCCACCTCTTTTGCCTCCCTCCCTGTCCTTTCTGAAACATCTAAAGCCTGGCACTCTAAGTAGCCATTCCTGCCCCTGAACCATCCAAGTCTCTGTAATGGCCACAACATTATAGCTCCAGGTACTGATTCATGCTCTCAGCTGATCCGCTTTGTTCATGATACTCCTTGCATTAAAATAGACACATCTCAAACCATCAGTCTGAGTGTTTCCCTTCTCTATCACCTGCCTAACCTCCCCTCACACTGTCTCCAAGCTTTCTTGGTTTGTGAACCAACTGCCCCTTCCTCCTTCTCTTCAGTTTGGTTCCCACCCCCCAGTGTTCTAGTTTAAACTCTCCCCAATAACCTTAGCAAACCTCCCTGCCAGGATATTGGTCCCCCTCGGATTCAAGTGCAACCCATCCTTTCTGTACAGGTCACACCTGCCCCAAAAGAGGTCCCAATGAGCTAGAAATCTGAATCCTTGCGCCCTGCTCCAATCCCTCAGCATTTATCCTCCACCTCACTCTATTCCTATACTCACTGTCGCGTGGCACAGGCAATAATCCTGAGATTACTATCTTTGAGGTGCTGCTTCGCGACTTCCTTCCTAACTCCCTGTAGTGTGTTTTCAGGACCTCCTCCCTTTTCCTTCCTATGTCATTGGTACCAATATATACCACAATCGCTGGCTGTTCTCCTTCCCTCTTCAAGATATCATGGATGCGATCAGAAACATCCCGGACCCTAGCACCTGGGAGGCAAACTTTGTGTTTCTTTCCTATGTCCACAGAATCGCCTGTCTGATCCCCTAACTATAGAGTCCACTATCACTGCTGCCATCCTCTTCTTTTCCCTACCCTTCTGAGCCACAGGGCCAGACTCTGTGCCAGAGGCACGGCCACTGTTGCTTCCCCCAGGTAGGTCATACCCCGCAACAGTTCTCAAACTGGAGTACTTATTGTTAGAGGGGGGACAGCCACTGGGGTACTCTCAAGTATCTGACTCTTGCCCTTCCTTCTCCTGACTGTTACTCACTTATCTGTCTCCCGAGGCCCCTGTGCGACTACTTGCCTATAGCTCCTCTCTCTCACCAACCCACCTTCCCTGACCAGACGAAGGTCATCAAGCTGCAGCTCCAGTTCCCTAACGCGGTCCCTAAGGAGCTGCAGCTCGATGCACCTGGCGCAGATGTGGCCGTCCGGGAGGCTGGGAGTCTCCTGGACATCCCACATCTGACACCCAGTACAGAACACTGGCCTCACAGACATAATTCCTACTCCTATTCTTCACAAGTAACTTACCTCTCCTCGACTCGTTATCGCCGAAGTCCCATTGGACCAAAGCCCTCCTACTCTGACTCCCTCTACTCGTCGCCCGCTCTATAGATCTGTCTTCATTTTATACTCTTCCTGCCGTTCTAACATGCTGGCGTCCGTGCTCCTGCACAGTTGTTCCTCGGTCAAGTTGGAGTCTGATATCCGGGGATGAGGCCTGATTGAGTGTCTGAGTGAGTGGGTGGGATGGGAAAGGAAATAGTTTTGATGCTGTTGTCTTGTTCTGTTGTTGTTTGTATGTTCTGTGCAATATGGTGGGCATGCTGTGTTGGTGCTGAGATGTGTGATGACACTTGCAGGCTGCCCCTAGCATATCCTTGGGTGTGATGGCTGTTAACACAAATGACACAGTTCACTGCATGTTTCAATGTCCAAGCGATAAATAAATCTGAATTTGATTCTAAATCTCAGTCGAGGTTCCAGCGGTGTAGGATCTGCAAAAATAATGCGCTATTGAATCAAAAAGTGGGAGATAGGAAATAGGAGAATAAAAGCTATTTAGATTTATGTTCAAAGGTTCAAAAGTTCAAAGGTCAAATTTAATGTCAGAGAAATGTATACAATATGCATGCTTTTTCTTCGCAAACATCCACGAAAACAGAGAAGTGCCCCAAAGAATGAATGATAGTTAAGTGTGAGAACCTCGAAGTACTCCCCAGCTCACCCCCCCCACACATAAGTGGCAGTGAACAAAGATTCCCCCTCCTCCCACTGGCAAAAAAAAATGGCATCGGTACCATCACCGAGCCCAAGCGCGTGCTAAGCAATAGCAAAGACACGGACAAAAGGTTAGCCCAAAAGCTTCACATTTCATCTCACAATCAACAAACTAAAGGTTCTCTCTCTCTCTGGCAAAGGTGTCCCCCATTTTCACAGCGAGCAGGAGACATAACAACAACCCAAACAACAGGAATTCTGCAGATGCTGGAAATTCAAGCAACACACATCAAAGTTGCTGGTGAACGCAGCAGGCCAGGCAGCATCTCTAGGAAGAGGTGCAGTCGACGTTTCAGGCCGAGACCCTTCGTCAGGACTAACTGAAGGAAGAATGAGTAAGGGATTTGAAAGTTGGAGGGAGAGGGGGAGATCCAAAATGATAGGAGAAGACAGGAGGGGGAGGGATGGAGCCAAGAGCTGGACAGGTGATTGGCAAAAGGGATACGAGAGGATCATGGGACAGGAGGTCCGGGAAGAAAGACGGGGGGGGGGGGACCCAGAGGATGGGCAAGAGGTATATTCAGAGGGACAGAGGGAGAAAAAGGAGAGTGAGAGAAAGAATGTGTGCATAAAAATAAGTAACAGATGGGGTACGAGGGGGAGGTGGGGCCTTAGCGGAAGTTTGAGAAGTCGATGTTCATGCCATCAGGTTGGAGGCTACCCAGACGGAATATAAGGTGTTGTTCCTCCAACCTGAGTGTGGCTTCATCTTTACAGTAGAGGAGGCCGTGGATAGACATGTCAGAATGGGAATGGGATGTGGAATTAAAATGTGTGGCCACTGGGAGATCCTGCTTTCTCTGGCGGACAGAGCGTAGATGTTCAGCAAAGCGGTCTCCCAGTCTGCGTCGGGACAAGTGTACAAGTGCTACACATGCCCTTACACTTCCTCCCTTACCACCATTCAGGGCCCCAAACAGTCCTTCCAGATGAGGCAACACTTCACCTGTGAGTTGGCTGGGGTGATATACTGTGTCTGGTGCTCCCAATGTGGCCTTGTATATATTGGCGAGACCCGATGCAGACCGGAAGACCACTTTGCTGAACACCTACACTCTGTCTGACAGAGAAAGCAGGATCTCCCAGTGGCCACACATTTTAATTCCACATCCCATTCCCATTCTGACATGTCTATCCACGGCCTCCTCTACTGTAAAGATGAAGCCACACTCAGGTTGGAGGAACAACACCTTATATTCCGTCTGGGTAGCCTCCAACCTGATGGCATGAACATCGACTTCTCTAACTTCCGCTAAGGCCCCACCTCCCCCTCGTACCCCATCTGTTACTTATTTTTATGCACACATTCTTTCTCTCACTCTCCTTTTTCTCCCTCTGTCCCTCTGAATATACCTCTTGCCCATCCTCTGGGTCCCCCCCCCCCCCCCGTCTTTCTTCCCGGACCTCCTGTCCTATGATCCTCTCAGATCCCCTTTGCCAATCACCTGTCCAGCTCTTGGCTCCATCCCTCCCCCTCCTGTCTTCTCCTATCATTTTGGATCTCCCCCTCCCCCTCCAACTTTCAAATCCCTTACTCACTCTTCCTTCAGTTAGTCCTGACGAAGGGTCTCGGCCTGAAACGTCGACTGCACCTCTTCCTACGGATGCTGCCTGGCCTGCTGAGTTCACCAGCAATTTTGATGTGTGTTGCATAACAACAACCCGTTGGTTTACGATCTTAAAAGTCCGTTTATGTATGATTTTGTAACCATTCTTAAGTAGCAGGACATTTAATAGTAATAAAATTAAGCAGAGTAAACATGGAAAATTGAGTGCGATTAATTCAATAGTCTTTCAATGTGTGACAAGCAAGGTCGATAAAGGGAAACTCGTAGATGTGATATACTGGTGGTTGGATTCAATCAATAACCCCCAACGTGTAAGGTTGTTATACATTCTAAAGAGGTACAGTGAGCAACCAGAGGTTGTGGTACATATTGGCACCAACGATAGAGGTAGGAAAAGGGAAGAGAGAATATAAGGAGTTAGGTAGAAAGCTGAAATGCCAGACCGCAGGGTTGTAAATCCTAGACTGTTTCCTTGCCATGCACCAGTGAGGGAAAGAATAGGATGATTTGGCAGGTGAATGCATGGCTGAGGAACTGGTGTAGGGAGCAAGGTTTCAGACTTCTGGATCATTGGGATCTCTACTGGGGAAGGTGACATGTAAACCCAAGGGTGACTGATAACCTTGTGGGCAGGTTGACTAGAGCTGTTCGGGAGGGTTTAAGCTAATTTGGTAGGGGGATGGAAACTGGAGTGATAGGGTTGAGGATGGGGCAGTTGATATACAAGTAGATTCAGTGTGTAGTGACACTAGGAGGAAGGACAAGCAAATGATAGGGCAAAATTGCAGCCAGTGGGATGAGTTAAAGTCTATCGGGGGGTCATAATTGAAAAGGGGAATGAATACAGGACTGAAGGTGTTATACTTGAATGTACACAGCATACAGAATAAGGTAGATGATCTTGCAGTGCAGTTAGAGAATGGCAGGTCTGATGTCGTGGGCATCACTGAGTCACGGCTGACAGAAGGTCATAGTTGGGAACTTAACATCCAAGCTACATCTTGTTTCGAAAGGACAGGTAAGTAGGCAAAGGGGTTGGGCCAGCTCTATTGGTAAAGAATTAAATTCAATCCTTAAAAAGAGGTGACATAGATGTGGAGTGCTTGTGGGTAGAGATAAGAAACCACAAGAGTAAAGAGACCCTGATGGGAGTCCTCCAAACAGGAGCTGGGATACAAATTACAACAGGAGATAGAAAAGGCATATAAAAAGGACAACGTTGCTATAGTCATGGAGGATTTCAATATGCAGGTAGATTGGGAGAATTACGTTGGTGCTGGATCACAAGAGAGGGAATTTGTAGAATATCTACAAGAAATTAAGGTAAAGGAACCCTTAGGAGCCAGTGATCATAATATGATAGTATTCACCCTGCAGTTTGAGAGGGAGAAGCTAATGTCAGATGTATCAGTATTACAGTGGAGTAAAGAGAATTATAAAGGCATGAGAGAGGAGCTGGCCAAAGTTGATTGGAAGGGGATACGGGCAAGAATGATGGCAGAGCAGCAATGACTGGAATTTCTGTGAGTAATTTGGAAGCTGGAGGATAGATACATCCCAAAAATGAAGAAGTATTTGAAAGGGAGGACAAGGGAACCATGGCTGACAAGGGAATTCAAAGATAGCATAAAATCAAAAGAATAGGCACATAATATAGCAAAAATTAATGGGAAGTTAGAGGATTGGGAAGCTTTTAAAAGGCAACAGAAGGCAACTAAAAGATGAGGAAAAATGAAATATGAAGGTAAGCTAGCCAATAATATCAAAGAGGAAACCAAATCTTTTCTCAGATATATAAAGAGGAAAAGATAGGTGAGAGTGGATATCGCACCGCTGGAAAATGATGCTGGAAGGGTAGTAATGGAGGACAAAGAAATGGTGAATGAACTTCCACTGTGGAAGACACTAGTGGTATGCCAGAAACTCGAATGTCAGGGGGCAGAGTGAGTGTAGTTGCTATTACTATGGAGAAGGTGCTTGGGTAGCTGAAAAGGCTGAAGGTATAGATAAATTACTTGGACCAGATGGACTACATGCCAGGGTTCTGAAAGAGGTTGCTGAAGAGATTGTGGAGATCTTTCAAGAATTGCTAGATTATCTGGAATGGTTCTGGAGTGAAACAGAAAAAAAGAAATTATAGTCCAGTTGGCCTGACTTCAGTGGTTGGGAAGATGTTAGAGTCTATTATTAAGCATGAAGTTTCAGTACACGTGGAAGCATGTGATACAACAGGCCAAATTCAGCATGGTTTCCTTAAGGAGGAATCTTCAACATTCAAAGCAAAAATTTTTTATCAGAGTACATTAATATCAACACATATAACCCTGAGATACTTTTTCTGGGGGCATACTTAGCAAATCTATAGAACAGTAACTGAAAACAGCATCTGTAAACTAAATACCACCAACTGTAAAGTGTAAATGAACTGTGCAAATGCAGATAATAAATAAATAGCAATAAAAAATGAGCTTGAAATAACAATTAAAAAGTGTCCTTAAATGAGTGTAGCTATCTCATTTTGTTCAAGAGCCTGATGGTTGAGGGGTAGTAACTGTACCTGAACTGGTGGTTCGAGTCCTGAGGCTCTTGTATCTTCTACCTGATGGCAGCAGCAAGAAAAGAGCATGGCCTGGGTGGCGAGGATCTTTGATGATGGATGCTGCTTTCCTACGGCAATGTTTCATTAGGTGTGCTCAATGGCTAGGAGGGTTTTACCCGTGCTGTACTGGGCTGAATCCACTACCTTTGGTAGAATTTTCTGCTCAACAGCATTGGTGTTCCCATACCTGGGAGTATGGGGTGGCCAGGGAAGGGTAGCCCCTCTGGTGGCGGGCTTGTTGTGCTCTGCCCAGCAGCAGCTCATCCACCTTTGGTCCCCACCTGCCACCCAGCTCTCACCTGTGGCTCCAAGTAACTGTTTACATGTGACTGTGGCCACACCCCGGTACACCTCTTCGACAGGCGGGCTAAACCAGGTGAGGGGAGCCGGGAACCTCTGACCTCGGTGAGATAGGGATATGCCTACCCCAGCACGTGAAGCCAGTTCTGGAGGACTGGGCGGATGAGATCAGCTACAAGATCCAATGGCCAGGAAGGTGGTGCTGCAACGCTTCGTGGAGAGCTAAGGGCGTGACAAGGCACAGAAGGCGTCATGGCTATCTACTGCAGCCGAGGATGTCTCCAGTCGTGACGATTCTTCGTACCATTGGACAAAGATTTTTGAGGCAGAGAAAGCGGAACTGCCCCAGTGCAATGGAGTTTTCACTATAAAACTCTTCCTACACAGGTTTTCATCATCTTCAGAAGCAATGGACATCCATCACCAGGCCATAATGCAGCCAGTCAGCGCACTTTCCACCACACGTCTATAGAAGTTTAGGGTGTATGGGGAGTCAGGGAGAGGTAGCACCTCTGGTGAGGGAACATGTCGTGTCCTTTTCAAGGCGGTTAGTCCACCTTTGGTCCCCACCTGGCACTCAGCTCTCACCTGTCGCCCTCCGTAGCTGTTTGCATGCGACAGCGGCCACACCCCGGGCAATGGTTTCGACAAGCCGGCTAAACCAGGTGAGGGTAGCTGACGGGTCTCAAACCCTCGTTGAGATAGGGAGTTGTCTATCCCAGCATGTGAAGACAGACTCCGGCGGATTGAGCGGACGAGACCAACGGAAGGTCCAGCGGTCAAGAAGGCGGTCTCTGCAAGCGTCGTGGAACGTGTAGAGCAGGACAAGACACAGAAGATGTCCTGGCCATCCGCTGCGCCTAGTTCCATTTCCAGCCACCTCGACTCTTGTCTTGTCACTGGATCCAGATGGGAATTGGGAAGAGTGAGTGAGGCTGACGCTGCGCAACTCTCCCTCTCTTAAATTCAAATCAAGCACTAGTCTCGACACTATCAAGCCGGCTGGTGGTGCAGTGACATCAGCGCCGGACTCCGGAGCGAAGGTTCCCGA
The DNA here is from genome assembly GCF_030028105.1 of Mobula birostris. Classification (NCBI taxonomy): domain Eukaryota; kingdom Metazoa; phylum Chordata; class Chondrichthyes; order Myliobatiformes; family Myliobatidae; genus Mobula; species Mobula birostris. The sequence goes on from NC_092394.1 coordinate 42,708,128, forward strand.
GTTCGAATCCAACTGGGCCGCTCCCAGGCATGCTTTCCATCCATGCCAGGTTGAGTGTCATGCTAGCAGTTCGACCTCGTAAAAAGTACTAATGGTGTCGAGGTCTTCATCGATGACGATGGACGAACCTTTTAATGGAAGTTTGCAAAGGTTTTTGACGACATACCAAATCTCCACAGGCTCCTGAGAAAGTAGAGGGAATGTCGTGCTTTCTTCACATTTATATTTATACGATGGGTCCAGGACAGGTCCTCTGAGATAGTGACACTCAGGAATTTAAAGTTACTGACCCTCTCCATCTCTGATCCTCTGATGATTACTGGCTAATGGACCTTTGGTTTCTCTCTCCTGAAGTCCAGAATCAGTTCCTTGGTTTGATTGACATGGAGTGAGCGGTTGTTGTTATTACACCACTGAACCAAATTTTCAATCTCCCTCCTGTATGCTGATTCATCACCATCTTTGATACAGCTCAGAACAATAGTGTGATCAGCAAATTTGTATATGGTGTTGGAGCTGTACTTAGCCACATAATCATAGGCGTAAAGCCAGTAGAGCTGGGGGCTAAGTATAAATCCCTGCAGTGCTCATTTGCTGATGGAGATTGCGGAGGAGATATTCTTGCCAATTGCACTTGGGGGTATTGAGGCCCAGGTCTTGGAGTTTTGCTGATTGGCTTAGAGGGGATGATGGTGTTAAATGTCAAGCTGTAATCAATAAAGAGCATCCTGGTGTATGCATCTTTGCTGTCCAGATGTACCAGGGAGTGTGAAGAGCCAATGAATGGTATCTGCTGTAGACTTGTTGCTTCGGTAGACAGATTGGAGCAGATCCTAATTACCACTCAGACAGGAGCTGATATGCTTCAATACCAGCACTTCACCACTGTGGACGTAAGTGCCACCGGCCGATAGTCTCTTAGGCAGATTACCACACTCCTCTTGGGAACCGGTATGGTTGAAGTCTGTTTGAAGCAGGTGGGTACCACACTCTGCTGGAGCGAAAGGTTCAAGATTTCCGTGAACAATCCAGCCAGTTGGTCAGCACAGGTCTTCAGTACTCGACCAGGTACCCCATCCGGACTGGATGCTCTCCCTGGATTCACACTCTTGAAGCAGGCTGCATGTCATCCTCAGATACTGAGACCAAAGGATCATTGGGAAACATGGGGGTGTGCGATGGTTCCTCCTTGTTCTCGTGGTCAAAAGGAGCATAGAAGCCATTGAGCTCATCTGGAAGTGAAGCTCTACTGTTCCCTATGTTGCAAGTTTTAACGTTGTTGGAGGTTATGACATTCAAACCCTGCCACAACTGTCAAACATGCCTCATTGATTCCGGTCTAGTCTAGAATCTCCACTTTGCTTGAGAGATGGCTTCCCGGAATCATGCCTGACAAATCTGTTGGTATTCTTTGAGGAATTACAAGCAGGATAGACAAAGGAGTGTCAGTGGATGTTGTTTATGCAGATTTTCAAATGGCCTTTGACAAGGTGCTGCTTAATAAGATGAGAGCCTATAGGATTACAGGAAAGATACTAGCAAGGAGAGAAGATTGGTTGATCAGCAGGAAGTAAAGAATGGGAATAAAAGAGGCCTTTTCTGGTTGGCTGCAGTGATTAGTGATGTTCCGCTGGGGTTAGGGTTAGGACCGCTTCTTTTTACTTTATATGTCAATGATTTGGATGACAGAATTGATGGCGTTGTAGCCAAGTTTGTGAAAGATGCAAAGATAGGTGGAGGGACAGTAGTGTTGCGGAGGGCGGGAGTCTGCAGAAGGATTTAGACATACTGGGAGAATGGGCAAAGAAGTGGCAGATGGAATATAGAGTAGGGAAGTGTTAGGGCATTTACTTTGGTAGAAAGAATAAAGGTACAGACTATTTTTTAAATGAAGAGAAAATTTTAAAAATCAGAGGTACTTGGGAGTCCTTGTGCAGGATTTCATAAAGGTTAACTTCTAGGTTGAGTAAGAAGGGTAAATGCAATGTTGCCATTCATTTTGAGAGGACTAGAATATAAAAGCAAGGTTGTAATCCCGAGGCTTTTTACAATTTTCGTCCGACTGCACTTGGAGTACAGTGAGCAATTTTGGGCCTCTTACCTAAAGAAAAGATGTACTGATTTTGATGAGGGTCCAGAGCAAGTTCACAAGAATGCTTCTGGGAAATGAAAACGTTAATGTATGAGGACCGTTCGATGGCTCTGGGCCTGTACTTGCTGGAGTTTAGAAGAATGGGGGGGTATCTCTTTGATACTTATCAAATATTGAAAGGCTTAGAGTGAATGTGGAGAGGATGATTCTACAGTGGGGGAGTCTATAACAGCGTCAGAATAGGACATCCATTTAGAACAGAGACGAGGAGAAATTTCTTTATCAAGAGGGTAGTGAATCTGTGGTATTCATTGACATAGATGGCTGTGGAGATAAGCCATTTTTTTGCTTTTGTGCTTCACAAGTATATTTGAAGTAAGGTCGATAGGTTCTTGAGTAGCCAGGGCGTCAAAGCTTACAGGGAGAAGACAGGAAAACAGGGTTGGGAGGGATAATAAATCAGCCATGATGGAATGGCAAAACAGACCTGAAGGGCCAAATGGCCTAATTCTGCTCCTATGTCTTATGGTCATATGAAAGATTTGTTCTAGATTTATTAGCAATACATAGATAGGTAGAAAAGTCAGAATAATCTGCAAAGAAGTATGCATAGATAAAGAGATGGGCTAAAGTTTGAGAGTGATGTACAATAGAGGAAAATATTAGATTATGTCCTTATATAAAAATGGAAAAGTGGAATATTACTTACATAAAAGGTAAGTACAGAAAGCAGTGTTTCGGAGGATCTAAGTGTACTCATGAAATATGGAATGCTACAGCAAATGACGGGCAAATTAAATGTTCTTTACTGCAATGTGGAGTATGAATATGAAGAGGTCTTGCTACAACTTCACAGGCGTTGGTAAGACTGTATTTGTACTATTTACTTTTCTGCCTTTCTTATTTAAAGAAATATACAGCATATGTATTTATCTTTCGGGAAGTGCAATAAAAATAGTTTCATGATTGATTCTGGGTATGAAAGCTTTTATTTTACAGAGGAGGGGATTGTACCAATCTTTGTAATGTTCTACCCCAGAGAGCTGCAAAGTCTGCATCATTGAATGTATTCAAGCATAAGCCTGTCAGATTTTTGGTCTATAATCAAGGGCTCCACTGAGCAGGCAGGACACTGGAAATGAGTCAAAGATCTGATCAGCTCTGATCAGCTTCCTGTTTAAGATAGCACTGGCGAAGCCCAAAGATTGCTTATCGGAAGCAAACAAAACGAAGAAAACTACTAGAGCAAGGAAAGTCCTGATGTGTGATTGATTTTAGCGCCGGGCTGAATTGGAAAGGTTGAGTACGGGCCAAATCCTGCTGACAGGTTTCTGGCCCTAAAGTGGTCCGAGAGCGAGGAACAACCCAACATTTGGACGATTTAAGCTCTGGGCCAGATTGAAAAGGTCAGGTTATTGGGTCCGGAGACGAGGAGGTTAGCTGGTTCTCCTCACTGCTTTGTGCTGTTTGCTCGGCTCTGCACTAAAGTGAGGCTGTGGCCTACTCTGCCTGCAGCAATGTCTGGCTTCGTAAAGCTTTAGTTCTGAAAGCTAATTGCTTACTTTAATTGTTGCTCAGCCAATGTCTCCTCTAATTTGTAATGACCAGTGTGCACAAAAATCTTGTGCTGTGCAATTTTTTTGCCCAACGACAATAGCATGTACAACATGAAGAATAATTTCTTCAATAGAAACAGTATAAATTAGCTATTTCTAAAATATGCAGACAAATCATTGCAAACTCCATATTATCAACATCGTCTGCATCAAAAACTGGAAAAGGAAATGTGATTGTGTACGATTGTAAAATATGCCAACGAGGTAGAGGGTGACAACCTTTAGTGTGCAGTTTGAATTCCTTTGTGTGCTAAGAGCAAAAGGTGTGTGCACATGCACACCTTAGAGGGAACATTGTGCACAACTTAATTCCCATTTCAGTTCTACTTCCATTCCCATTCCGACATGTCAGTCCATGGCCTCCTCTACTGCCACAATGAGGCCACACTCAGGTTGGAGGAGCATCACCTTATATTCCATCTGGGTAGCTTCCAACCTGATGACATGAACGTTGATTTCTCGAACTTCAGTATTTTCCTCCCCTTCTCATTCCCCATTCCCCATTCCTAGTTCCCTCTCTCATCTTATCTCCTTACCTGCCCATCACCTCCCTCTGGTTCTCCTTCTCCTTCACTTTCTTCCATGGCCTTCTGTCCTCTCCTGTCAGATTTTCCCTTCTCCAGCTTTTTATCTCTTTCTCAGCTCTTTACTTCAACCCTCCCCCTCTTCCAGTTTCACCCATCACCTACAACCTCGTACTTTTTCCTCTCCTCCCCTCAACTTCTTACTCTGACTTCTAACCTCTTTCTTTTCCGGTCCTGGTGAATGGTCTCAGCCTGAAATGTTGACTGTTTACTCTTTTCCATAGATGCTGCCCGGCCTTCTGAGTTCCTCCAGCATTTTGTTTGTGTTACTTTGATTTCCAGCATCTGCAGATTTTCTCTCATTTGCATAATTTGTTTTTTTTCTCTGCACATTGGGTGTATGATGGTCTTCATTTTTTCGATGGATTCTTTTAGGTTCCTTTGTTTTGTGGCTGCTTGAAAGGAAACGAATCTCAAAGTTTTGTGTGAAATATTCATACTTTGTTAAAAAATGTACTTTGATCTTGCTCCTACTTCTTCCACTTTTAAGCAGGGCTGCTGCACATCTAGGGATCTTTTTGATGAAAGAGTGGCCATTAGAAAAGTACAATAGAAGGAGTTTGCCACACAAGCATGCTCAACCATAAAATGCAATCATGGCTATTGTAGCTAGTGGCATTAATTCAATTTTCCTGCCTGTGGTTAAAAATTCCAAAGGCTCACATTTCTTTGGAGAAGAAATCCTTTCTCATCTCTTGTGGATGAACATTCTCCTGAGAGTACAGCTCTAGTTCTAACCTCCTTAGTGGAGGGGCAGAGGTATGGGGTGGGTTTGGGAGGAGCAGTGGTTGATATCCACACATCATATACCCTATCACAATAAGAATCAGGACCATGTTAAATATCACTGGCATGTTGTGAATTTTTTTTAGATTATGAGAACACTCAGTCCTCTTTTATTGTCATTTAGAAATGCATACATGCATTAAGAAATGATACACTGTTTCTCCGGTGTGATATCACAAAAAACAAGACAGACCAAAGACTAACACGGACAAAACCACATAATTATAACATATAGTTACAGCAGTGCAAAACAATACCATAATTTGATAAAGAACAGACCATAGGCACAGTAAAAAAAAAGTTTCAAAGTCCCCAGTCGATTGACTCCCGAGTCCCCGATAACAGGCGGCAAAAGGGAGAAAATCCCTGCCATAAACCTCCAGGCACACGTCAACTTGCCGATACCTTGGAAGCAGCCGACCCCAGCCGACCCTGAGTCCATCCGTCCGAAAACTCCGAGCTTCTGAGCAGCCTCTCCGATACAGCCTCCGGAGTGCCATCCTCTGCCGAGCGCCTTCGACCTTGCCCCGGCCGCTGAAACACGCAAAGCCGAGGATTTCGAGGCCTTCAGCTCCGGAGATTCCGGTTACCACACAGTAGCAGCGGTAGCGAAGCAGACATTTCAGAAGTTTTGCAGATGTTCCGCTGTGCTCTCACGTCTGTCTCCATCAAATCAGGATTGCGCACGGTCCCCTACTTGACAAATAACAGATATTGTTTAGTACAACGCAATGCATAATAATAACAAACACTATAAATTACAAGAAGAAATATATATATAAATTAATTAAATTAGTAGTGCAAAAAGAGAACAAAAAACATAAAACAAGAATTAGTGAGAGAGTGCACATTGGTTCATTGTCCATGCAGAAACCTGATAGCAGAGGGGAAGAAGCTGTTCCTGAAATGTTGAGTGTTTGTCTTTAGTCTCCTGTACCTCCTTCTCGATGGTAGGAATGAGAAGAGGACTTGACCTGGGTGATGTGGGTCCTGAATGGTGGATGCTGCCTTTTTGAGTCATCGTCTTTTGAAAGTGCCCTCAGTGCTGGGGAGGCTAGTGCCCATGGTGGAGCTGGCTGACTTGACAACGTCTGCAGCTTGTTCTGATCCTGTGCATTGACTGGCCCCCTCCATACCATATGGTGATGCAACCCGTTAGAATGCTCTCGACGGTACATCTGTCTTTGGTGCCGTACCAAGTCAGCTAAAGCTCCTAGTGAAATACAGCTGCTGTTGAGCCTTCTCTGTTGATGTGTTGGGCTCAGGATAGATCTTCAGAGATGTTGACACCCAGGAACTTGAACCTGCTCACCCTTTCCACTGCTAATCTCTCGAGGGGGCCAGGTGCGTGTTCCTTCGACTTCCCCTTCCTGAAGGTCCACAATAAATTCTTTGGTCTTACTCACGTTGAGTGCAAGGTTGTTGTGACACCACCAAATCAGCTGAGCCATCTCACTCCTGTACACCTCCCTGCCACAACCGAAATTACGCCAACAATAGTTACGCCATTGGCAAATTTATAGATGCTGTTTGAGCTGTACCTAGCCACGCAATCGTGGACATAGGGAGAGTAGAGAACTGGGCTAAGCATGTGTTATTGAGGCGCGCCCGTGTTGGCCGTCGGAGCGGAGGAGATGTTATTTCCAATCTGCACTGAATATAGTCTCCCAGTGAGGAAGTCAAGGATCCATTTGCAGAGGGAGGTACAGAGCACAGGTTTTGGAGCTTGTTGATTAGAACTGAGGGTATGATTGTGTTGAATACTGAGCTGTAATCAATAAACAGCAGTCTGACATCGGTACTGCTCCTGTCCAGGTAATCCAAGGTTGAATGGGGAGTCAGTGAGATTGCATTCATTCATTGCAATCAGGCTTGATTGCTAACGTAATAAGGAGGTATAAACATTCACTGGAAATATGATACGTCCTGCTTCATTCCAGGTAAACACATAAACCAGCGCTGTGAGAAATAGATGGGATAAATATGATAGCATAGTGACTTGTATGGCACTAGTATCCCTCAGGGCTTCCAATGTTTGGAGTTCAATTCTGGTGCCATCTCTAAGGAGTTTGTTCATTCTCCCTATGAATTTTGTGCTCTGGTTTCCTGTCACAGTCCAAAGATGTCCTAGTTATGAGGATAATTGTAAATTGCCCTGGGATTAGGCTAGTGTCAAATAAGAAGGTTGTTGCATGGTGCAGCTCATTTTCCAGAAGGGACTGTTCCACACTGTATCTCTAACTAAATAAGACCAAGGCCTTGATAGAGTGGATGTGGAGAGGATGCTTAAACTATGAGAGCAGAATTTGGCCATTTGGCCCATTGAGTGTGCTCCACAATTTCATCATGGATGATCCAATTGCCCTTCAGCCCCATTCTCCTGACTTCTCCTTATATCCCTTCATGCTCTGACCAGTCAGGAATCTATAGACCTCTGCCTTAAGTATACATAAAGACTTGGCCTCCACAGCTATCTGTGGCGAAGAATTCCACAGATTCACCACCCTCTGCCGAAAGAAATTCCTCCTCATCTCCATTCTTAAATAAAACCCCTCTATTTGGTGGCTGTATCCTCTGGTCTTAGAAGTTCCCACCAGAGGAAACATCCTTTTGAAATCCGCTCTGTCAAGGCCTTTCACCATTCGATAGGTTTCCATGAGATCACCCTTCATTCTTCTGAATTCCAGTGAATACAGGCCCAGAACCATCAGACGCTCTTCATATGACAAGCCATTCAATCCTGGAATAATTTTCCTGAATCTCTTTTGAACCCTCTCCAGTTTCAGCACATCCTTTCTAAGATAAGAGGCCCAAACCTGCTCATAATACTCACAAGTAACTAAATGATTCTGACAAGATAAGCTAAAGGAACTGTGAATGCTGGCAAGCTGGGTACTTCTAGCAGAATTTCTACGTAGAGCTGTTGTACCAACCCATGTGCATGTTTTCTTGATCTACTATTTATAATGACAGTAGCATTTTTAATAAAACAGAACAGTATTCCACTAATGAATTATTAACCCACCATTCTTAGCACCTAGTTACCTTGGTAACTTTGGTGATTTAAAGCAGTAAGTTTTTGTCTAGTGGAAAAAAGATAGAAAGAAAATGAAATTACTAAAGGGTGAAGAACTTAATCTAGCGAAGGGATTAAGTGAAGTTGGTTGGCTGCTTATTTCTCTGGATCTTAACCTCCTGAGAGAGCTGGATTTTTCTTTATTTATTTAAATCTCATAAACTCAATAAAAATAGCATCTTTTATATCTGGATCTAAATGTGAGCAGGATCAGCTTCCATGGAATTTAACATTAATTATATGAGTAGAGAACCCTCAGAATTAATAATTACTCATCTCAGCTTTACTTTGACAATCTAATAATGTTGTCCAATCTTAGTTAATCATAAGCACACTGTGATAAACAAAAGCCCAAGCATCTTCAATATAATAACAGCAAATTCCCAAAGAGCGAGCACATCCTATAATTCCCCTGAAAGGTTATGATGAATGATTATGTAAATTGAGTATGCAAATTAGAGAAAGATGAAATACATTTGGTGTCATTTGGATTTTAAAGATAAATCGTCTCATGTTGTTCTGGGTAGAATAATCAGAAGGCAGACCCTGTATTTGAAAAAAGAATGAATTCAAATTTGAATCTGTGTAAACATTATTTCAGTGAACAAGTGCTGCATCTCTGGAATGGTACTCCAGGGAGATGCTGGGAGCAGTTAGCATTGATTCAGTCAAAATACAAGTTAGATAGATTTATTTCATAAAATAACACAGTGATAGAGAATCTGAGTAATTTGAGGAACAACATATGGTAAGTGTAGTGTTCTTGAGAAATAGATGATTAAGGTACGGTTCCCTAAACTCTCCATCATTCTAATGTTCCTTGTGCTGTGCCTATGTAAGTATGTTGTAGACTGTTGTAGCTGCTGGAGGTGGCTTTGATTAAGAAACAATTCCATTATGAGGAACACAGAAGGTGATGTAGGTAGCTTCAAGCTCTCTTTATCCCTTTCCCTCTAGGTCACACTGTAAGAGACATGAGCAACATGCACAGAAAATGCAGGAGGAACTCAGCAGGTCAGGCAGCGTCCATGGAAATGAATAAACAGTCATCGCTTTGGACTGAGATCCTTCTTCAGGAAAGAAGGAGGAGAAGGAGGTTAGCTGGGAGGTGATAGGTGAAGCCAGGTAGGTGAGGTAGATCAAGGGCTGGAGAAGAAGGGTTCCAATAGGAGATGAGAATGGACAATAGTAGAAAGGGAAGGAGGAAGGGACCCAGGGGGAAGTGATAGGTAGGTGAGAGGAGGGGAAAGATCAGAGAGGGGAATAGAGGAAGGGAGGGTGTGAAATTTTTTTAACGGATGGAGAAATCGATGTTCATGCCATCAGATTGGAGGCTACCCAGATGGAATATAAGGTGTTGCTCCTTCACACTGAGGGTGGCCTCATCTTAGCACAAGAGGTGACCATGGATCAACATGTTAGATCAGGAACATGAGTTTTGTTCTTAGAGGATTAAAGAAATGTGGGTAGATACAAACGCACGACATCTTGACCCGTATTCTTTATTCAGCTGATGGAAATACGAAACATAAACAGAAATATTCAGCAGGTCAAGGAGCACCACAGAGAGAGAGAAATGGACCGATGTCTTCAGTACACCCTCTACTATGGATAGAGAATACAGGATGTGCTGACATGAATTCACTACCCACAGTATTTAAGATATTGTTTCCAATCTGTTTCTTTTCTTTTCTGTCCTCAGTTGCAGGAATTTAAAATAATGAAGATCTTTATAACTTTGCTCCAGAGATATCACATGCTCTCTCTATTCTCTCTGACTTCCTCTTTGTTAACCCACATTCCAGAATGACTGATTTAAATATTGATTCTGCATCTCTCTCCACAGATGCTGTCTCACTTGTTGAGTTCTTCCAGTACTTTGCTTTTGTTTCACTCTCTTCTGTTATTATGACACCAGGACGCACACAAAAAAGTACTTTAAACAGATCTGAAACTTGTAACAATGGGCACCTTTGATATCTTAACTTTTTACTCTGCTGATCTCCCAAACAGATCAGGCTAATTAATGTTACAAGGGAATAGAGTAGGGTGGACAAAAGAGAGGTAGTAGATGTCATTTACTTGGATTTTCAGAAGGCATTTGATAAGGTCTGCACATAGAAACACAGAAATATAGAAAATAGGTGCAGGAGTAGGCCATTCGGCCCTTCGAGCCTGCACCGCCATTTGTTATAATCATGGCCGATCATCCAACTCAGAACCCCGCCCCAGCCTTCCCTCCATACCCCCTGACCCCTGTAGCCACAAGGGCCATATCTAACTCCCTCTTAAATATAGCCAATGAACTGGCCTCAACTGTTTCCTGTGGCAGAGAATTCCACAGATTCACCACTCTCTGTGTGAAGAAGTTTTTCCTAATCTCGGTCCTAAAAGGCTTCCCCTCTATCCTCAAACTGTGGCCCCTCGTTCTGGACTTCCCCAACATCGGGAACAATCTTCCTGCATCTAGCCTGTCCAATCCCTTTAGGATTTTATACGTTTCAATCAGATCCCCCCTCAATCTTCTAAATTCCAACGAGTACAAGCCCAGTTCATCCAGTCTTTCTTCATATGAAAGTCCTACCATCCCAGGAATCAATCTGGTGAACCTTCTTTGTACTCCCTCTATGGCAAGGATGTCTTTCCTCAGATTAGGGGACCAAAACTGCACACAATACTCCAGGTGTGGTTTCACCAAGGCCTTGTACAACCACAGTAGTACCTCCCTGCTCCTGTACTCGAATCCTCTCGCTATAAATGCCAGCATACCATTCGCCTTTTTCACCGCCTGCTGTACCTGCATGCCCACTTTCAATGACTGGTGTATAATGACACCCAAGTCTCGTTGCACCTCCCCTTTTCCTAATCGGCCACCATTCAGATAATAATCTGTTTTCCTATTTTTGCCACCAAAGTGGATAACTTCACATTTATCCACATTAAATTGCATCTGCCATGAATTTGCCCACTCACCCAACCTATCCAAGTCACCCTGCATCCTCTTAGCATCCTCCTCACAGCTAACACTGCCACCCAGCTTCGTGTCATCTGCAAACTTGGAGATGCTGCATTTAATTCCCTCATCCAAGTCATTAATATATATTGTAAACAACTGGGGTCCCAGCACTGAGCCTTGCGGCACCCCACTAGTCACCGCCTGCCATTCTGAAAAGGTCCCGTTTATTCCCACTCTTTGCTTCCTGTCTGCTAACCAATTCTCCACCCACACCAATACCTTACCCCCAATACTGTGTGCTTTAAGTTTGCACACTAATCTCCTGTGTGGGACCTTGTCAAAAGCCTTTTGAAAATCCAAATATACCACATCCACTGGTTCTCCCCTATCCACTCTACTAGTTACATCCTCAAAAAATTCTATGAGATTCGTCAGACATGATTTTCCTTTCACAAATCCATGCTGACTTTGTCCGATGATTTCACCGCTTTCCAAATGTGCTGTTATCACATCCTTGATAACTGACTCCAGCAGTTTCCCCACCACCGACGTTAGGCTAACCGGTCTATAATTCCCCGGTTTCTCTCTCCCTCCTTTTTTAAAAAGTGGGGTTACATTAGCCACCCTCCAATCCTCAGGAACTAGTCCAGAATCTAACGAGTTTTGAAAAATTATCACTAATGCATCCACTATTTCTTGGGCTATTTCCTTAAGCACTCTAGGATGCAGACCATCTGGCCCTGGGGATTTATCTGCCTTCAATCCCTTCAATTTACCTAACACCACTTCCCTACTAACATGTATTTCGCTCAGTTCCTCCATCTCACTGGACCCCCTGTCCCCTACTATTTCTGAAAGATTATTTATGTCCTCCTTAGTGAAGACAGAACCAAAGTAATTATTCAATTGGTCTGCCATGTCCTTGCTCCCCATAATCAATTCACCTGTTTCTGTCTGCAGGGGACCTACATTTGTCTTTACCAGTCTTTTCCTTTTTACATATCTATAAAAGCTTTTACAGTCCATTTTTATGTTCCCTGCCAGTTTTCTCTCATAATCTTTTTTCCCCTTCCTAATTAAGCCCTTTGTCCTCCTCTGCTGAACTCTGAATTTCTCCCAGTCCTCAGGTGAGCCACTTTCTCTGGCTAATTTGTATGATTCTTCTTTGGAATTGATACTATCCCTAATTTCTCTTGTCAGCCACGGGTGCACTACCTTCCTTGATTTGTTCTTTTGCCAAACTGGGATGAACAATTGTTGTAGTTCATCCATGCAACCTTTAAATGCTTGCCATTGCATATCCACCGTCAATCCTTTAAGTGTCATTTGCCAGTCTATCTTAGCTAATTCACGTCTCATACCTTCAAAGTTACCCCTCTTTAAGTTCAGAACCTTTGTTTCTGAATTAACTATATCACTCTCCATCTTAATGAAGAATTCCACCATATTATGGTCACTCTTACCCAAGGGGCCTCTCACGACAAGATCGCTAATTAACCCTTCCTCATTGCTCAAAACCCAGTCCAGAATAGCCTGCTCCCTAGTTGGTTCCTCGGCATGTTGGTTCAAAAAACCATCCCGCATACATTCCAAGAAATCCTCTTCCTCAGCACCTTTACCAATTTGGTTCACCCAATCTACATGTAGATTGAAGTCACCCATTATAACTACTGTTCCTTTATTGCACACATTTCTAATTTCATGTTTAATACCATCTCCGACCTCACTACTACTGTTAGGTGGCCTGTACACAACTCCCACCAGCGTCTTCTGCCCCTTAGTGTTACGCAGCTCTACCCATATCGATTCCACATCTTCCCGGCTTATGTCCTTCCTTTCTATTGCGTTAATCTCTTCTTTAACCAGCAACGCCACCCCACCTCCCCTTCCTTCATGTCTATCCCTCCTGAATATTGAATATCCCTGAACGTTGAGCTCCCATCCCTGGTCACCCTGGAGCCATGTCTCTGTGATCCCAACTATATCATAATCATTAATAACAATCTGCACTTTCAATTCATCCACCTTATTACGAATGCTCCTTGCATTGACACACAAAGCCTTCAGGCGCTCTTTTACAACTCTCTTAGCCCTTATACAATTATGTTGAAAAGTGGCCCTTTTTAATGCTTGCCCTGGATTTGTCGGCCTGCCACTTTTACTTTTCTGCTTACTACTTTTTGCTTCTACCCTCACTTTACACCCCCCTGTCTCTCTGCACTGGTTCCCAGCACCCTGTTGTGAACTAACCTCCTCATGCCTAGCCTCTTTAATTTGATTCCCACCCCCCAACCATTCTAGTTTAAAGTCACCTCAGTAGCCCTCGCTAATCTCCCTGCCAGGATATTGGTCCCCCATGACATGAGGCTGCTTAACAAGATAAGATCCTGTGGCATTACAGGAAAGCATAGATAACAAGATGGCTGACAGGCAGGAGGCAGTGAGTGGGAATAAAAGGAGCCCTTTCTGGTTGGCTGCCGGTGACAAGCAGTGTTTTGCAGAGGTCAGTACTGTGACCGCAGCTTTTCACATTTTTTGTCAATGATTTGACAATGGAGTTGATGGCTTTGTGGCAAAGTTTGAGGATGATATGAAGATAGGTGGAGGAGTAGGTAGTGTTGAGGAAGCAATGTGATTACAACAGGACTTAGACAAATTGGACAAATAGGCAAAAAAAGAGGCAGGTGGAGTACAGTGTTGGGAAGTGTATGATAATGTATTTTGGTGAAAGGAACAATAGTACGGACTATTTTCTGAATGTGGAGAAGGTTCAAACATCAGAGGTGCGGAGGGACTTAAGAGTTCTTGTGCAAGACTCCCAGAAGGTTAATTTGCAGGTTGAGTCTGTGGTAAAGAAAGCAAATGCAATGTTGGCATTTATTTCAAGGGGAACAGAATATAAAAGCAAAGAGATAATGCTGAGCCTTTAGACACTAGTTAGGCTGCACTTGAAGTATTGTTAAAGGTTTTTGGCCCCATATCTCAGAAAGGATGTGTTGTCATTGGAGAGAGTCCAGAGGAGGTTCAAGAGGATGATTTCAGGAGTGAAGGAGTTAACATATGAGGAGCATATGGCAGCTTTGGGCCTGTACTCATTGGAATTTAGAAGAATGTGGGGGATCTCATTGAAACCTACCAACTGTTGAAAGGAGTAGATAGGGTGGATGTGGAGAGGTTGTTTCCTGTGGTGGGGATATCCAGAACTAGAGGACGCAGCCTCAAAATTGAAGGTTGACCCTTTAGAACAGGGGTAAGGAGGATTTTTTTTTAGCCAGAAAGTAGTAAATTGATGGAATGCTCTGCCACAGACTGCCGTGGAGGCCAAGTCCATGCGTATATTTTAGGAGGAAGTTGGTAGTTCCCTGATTGGTCAGGGTATCAAAGGATATGGCGAGAGGGCAGGCGTATGAGGTTGACTGAGATTCGTGATGAGCCATGATGGAATGGCGGAGAAGTCTTGATGGAATGAATAGCCTAATTCTGCTTCTGTCTTATGGTCTTATGTTATGGATGTCTTTGTAAAGGAATGCCTTTCAGCACCCTTGTTTTCACTGTGTGACGGCTGGACACACAATAGTGGGCGTGGTGAACCCCTCAAAGTGCGCCCTGTAAAAACAGTCCACATTTGAGGTTACTTTCTCCAGCACAGTGGAGTGGTGGTTAACCCAGTGCTTGTGACCTGGGTTCATTTCCACTGCTGTCTGTAAGTAGTTGGTATATCTCAGTTCCACTGAGGGCCTTGTTTCCTCCCACATTCCAAAGCCGCACAGGCTGTAGTTAATTGTCACAACACCGGTGTAATTGGATGGTGCAGGCTCTTTGGGTAGGGAGGGCCTGTTACCATAGTGTATCTGTAAATAAAATAAAATTTTTGAGATAATGCCACCTCAGCCACTTTTGTGCTGTGGTTTCAAATGCATTGAACTTTTATGAATATATTACTTGTTTTAAAAATACATTTCTTGTTAGTTCTTCTAAACTTCAGAGGGGTTCCAGCAGAGTCAAATGCTGTGAAAGAATTATTCCAACAATTTCTTTTAAGGCCATCTTTTAATGTTCAACCCTTGAGTGACTTTGATAGTGATGGAACTTCATATATTAAAGTAATGAATTAAACCTAGCAATACCATTAGCTATGTATTATTAATCTAAGTATGTTTATTTTGAAAAGCTAGCATCTGTTTGAAGAAGTTTCCCCATCACTTCAGTTTGAATGTTTGCATGCAAGTACTTGAAATCACTGTGTTATGTCAACAGTTTGAGCAATCGATATTAGTTACAATTTCCTATCAGTTTGCAAGAAGTAACATTGGTGGGAGACTTGACTGCATCATTGATGGATAAAAGCAGCACAGATTATTTCAGAAGTTTCTTATATGATAACCACTTGGGGACAGGAGGAACTGATGTTCTTGCTCAAGAATTTAAGGAGCTTCCCTGGAGTGTTGAGCGGTCAAGTGTAATGAAGATTTGAAGTGATCCACACATTACAGTGATGACACAACTCCTTAAACAAGATTTTAATCCAAATGCAGGATGAATTATTATGGAGTCATTAGACAGTACTGAGATGGCAACAGATTTCTGTTTATCCTAGGACCCCAGCTTCCGTTGAGTTTCATCTCTTACTTCTTTCCTGCCACATCCCAGGTTCATTTCTTACCTTGATGCTTCCTGCATGGAGTTTGAATGTTGGACCATAAGATCATAAGACATAGGAGCAGAATTAGGCCATATGGCCCATCAAGTTTGCTCCCCCCTCCATTCCATCATGGCTGATTTATCAAATCTCTCAACCTCACTCTCCCGTCTTCTCCCTGTAACCTTTGACACCCCTACTAATCAAGAACTTCTCAACCTCCGGTTTAAATATACCCATGACTCGGGCTCTTCAGCCATGGGTGGTGATGAATTCAGCAGATTCTCCAATTTCTTGCTGAAGAAGTTCCTAAACATAAGAGAGTCTGCAAATGGTGCAAATCCAGATCAAGTACACAAAATGCTGGAGGAACTCAGCAGGTCATCTATGTACAATCAGTTGATGGTTCGGGCAGAGACTCTTCACCAGAACTGGAAAAGAGGGGGGATAATGCCAGAATAAAAAGGTGTGTGTGGGGTGGGGGGGAAGAGAGGGTAACAAGAACGTGCTAGAATGTGACAGGTGAAGCCAATTGAGTGGGGAAGTATAGGGCTGGAGAAGAAGGAATCTGTTGGGAGAGGTGAGTGGATCAATGGAGAATGGAAAGATGGAGGGGCATCAGGAGGAGGTACTAGGCAGTTGAGGAGAAGAGGTAAAGGCTAGAGTAGGAAATAGAAGAGGGAAGGGAGAGGGGAATCGAAAAAGAAAAAAATTTTTCCAGAAGGAAAAATCGATGTTCATGCCATCAAGTTGGAGACTACCAAGACAGAATATGAAATGTTACTCCTCCATCCCAAGAATGGCCTTATCATGTGTGACGAGAATACACATAAAATTAAGATGTTTGCTGGCCTGGGTTAGCATCAGTGGCATCAGCAGTTGGTCTGCCACCTGTCCTCAGGGGGAAGGAGAGATAAGGAACATGAAGCAGCATGTGGAGGTGTTAATGAAGGAGCCATCAATCTGGGTATTGCCAAGATCGGCTCCCCCTTTGAACCCTGAACTGTTTGAAGTGATGGACAGGCGATCTGGAGATGTGTAATGAAGGGACGGTAGAGAGAGCTGTCTGGAGCGGCTCCCCCTTTGAACCCTGAACTGTCTGAAGTGATGGACAGGCGATACCCCAGCAGGGGGATAAAAAGGGACAGGTTCGCTAAGGCAGGACACACATGACACCTGAGGTAACGAGATCCTGGAAGCGGTGCGCCTCTCACGAGTCGGTGGGAAGTACCGGACAACGCACAGGGTGGAAAGGTACGATCAGCGGGAACCCGGTGTGTGTCCGCCCTTGCTTGGGTGCCAAGTTCACTGCAGAGGATCGACCGCATCTGGAGGAGGGATCACAGTCGGTGACCTCAGGTGACATCACCAAGGACCTGCCCAAAAGCCGCTTGTGAGCCATATCGCCGGTCTGCGAGTGGAAGCCGTGTCTGAATGATCAGTCGTTCCCGTTCTCTCTCTCTCTCCCCCAACATTGTCCATCGCCATGGCAACGATTACTGCGAACTGCACTACTAAATTGGACTGAACTTTGTGTCACTTTGAAATTGGTCATTTATCCCTAGACAACGATAGAGCTTGATTGATGCTGTTATCTTAATTCTGTGCACATGTGTGTTTATCATTGCTGAACTGTTGCATTTATTATCCTTTCGATTACTGTGTTGCTTGTTTCTTTAATAAAACTTTCTTAGTTCTAGTAATCCAGACTCCAACTGAGTGATCCATTTCTGCTGGTTTGGCAACCCAGTTACGGGGTACGTAACATAAGTGGGGTTCTCGTCCACGATTTTGAACGCTAAATTTGGGACGGAGTAAATTGGTTGGGTTAAAATTCCCGAAAGAAAGAAAAGACAAACAGCAGAAATGGAGGCTGAGGAATTTATAAAGGCGCCGACGTTGGAGGCACTAGAGGATGCCAGGAAGTCGGAATTGGTAGCTGTGGCCAAACGGTTGAATCTTGCTAAGGTGAAGTCGACAATGAGGAGAGAGGAGATACACAGAGCTATTGTAGAGCACTATGTATCTAAGGGTGTGTTTCCCCAAGGCGAGCTGGGAGTGGTGTCTATTGAAAAACCTGCTGGAGACGCGGTACAGGTACAGCTTGAAAAACTGAGACTCGAGCACGAGTTCCAGGTACGACAGTTGGAGTGAGAAGAGAAGGAGAGAGAGGTAGAAAGACAAGAGAAAGAAAGACAGTTGAAGAGAGAAGAGAAAGAGAGGGACAGACAGTTGGAGAGAGAGGAGAAACAGAGGGAAAGGGAATTCGAATTGGAGAAGTTAAGGTTAAGGGCAGAGCAGGGGCTCGTGCCGAACCAAGGTGGAGGGTTCCGGGCGACCCAGGAGGTTAGGCTGGTTCCCCCATTTGACGATACCGACGTGGATCGGTACTTTCTCCACTTCGAAAAAGTGGCTATAAGTCAGGACTGGCCGAGGGATAAGTGGGTTGTTTTACTTCAGAGTGTACTGAAAGGGAAAGCCCAAGAAGCTTACTCAGCTTTGTCCGCGGAAGATGCCCAGAGGTATGAGGTGGTGAAAGAGGCCATCCTCAGGATTTATGAGTTGGTCCCGGAGGCATACCGGCAGAGGTTCCGGAATGTGAGGAAGCAGTGGGACCGCACGTATTTGGAGTTTGCCCGTGAGATGCAGACATATTGTGAGCGTTGGTGCGCCTCGAAGGGGGTAGAGGGGGATTATGACAGACTGCTACAGCTGATCCTGATTGAGCAGTTTAAAGGTTGTGTCCCTGAGGGTATGAGACCCTACCTCGATGAGAAAGAGGTAGCCACGTTAGCCGCAACTGCTAAGTTAGCGGATGAGTATGCGTTGACGCATAAAATGAAGGTTGCCCCGAGTAAAGGCTACCAGAAGGGTAGTCAGGACGGCAGGGAGAGTCCGCCAGAAAAGTCAGAATGTAAGCCGGGGACTAGTGAAAAGGATAAGGTAGACCAGGAGCAGTCTGGTAGGAAGTCTCCTGGGATCATCTGTTATAATTGCAGGAAAGTCGGACACTTTGCGTTAAGGTGCTTTGCCCCAAAGAAGGAGACGGGAAAAGGAAAAACAGCGATTTTGAATGGCTGTATCGAGCTGTTAAGCGAACCGCTAGGGAAGGACAGGTCTGAAAAAGTTCAGGAAGGGCGCGACAGGTTTATCTCGGGCGGATTGGTGTCAGTGAAGGAGGGGTTAAAACCAGTTCCAGTGCGGATCTGGAGAGACACGGGAGCGTGTCAGTCACTAATACTGAAGAGTGTATTAGAGTTTAGCTCAGAGACCCAGACTGGGGAGGTAGAGGTCAAAGGTGTTGGGGAAGGGACAGAGTCAGTCCCTTTGCACCAGATACACTTACAAAGCAACCTGGTCTCTGGACTAGTCACGATCGGGGTGAGGTCCGAATTACCGATGAAAGGCGTGGAGGTCTTACTCGGTAATGACGTCGCCGGGGGAATCGTGTTCCGAATCGTGAGATTGACAGGTCAAGCCTGCCAGCAGTGAGGCCCCATCCATGGACTCACAGGTTCATCACGGGACTGCGGTAGTAAATTTAGCTGCGGTAGTAAATTTAGCTGAAACGTTTCTACCAGTTTTACGAGACGGGGGTAGAAAATGAAAAGGAGTGTAGTGAGACAAGAGGTAGTGAGGGAGCTGGGACAGACGTAGCAGTAGCCAGGAAAGAATTTGTGCAGACGCAGGAGCGAGACGAGGGGCTGATGGTTTTGGCAGAGTCAGCTCTCTCTGACACAGCTTTAACAAGGGAACTAGTAGGCTATTGTGCGGAGGAGGAAGTGCTAAGGAAGAAAGGGAGACCAAGTACCGTGCCCGCTGATGAGGAGTGGGGGGTGGTGCAAAAGAGTTATGGGGATGAGGTTTTTAACATGGCCTACGAGGTACCCCCCGGTGGACATTTTGCGGTGCTGAAGGAAACAGTTGGTGGAATCATGAAAGAGATTTACCGGCTGCCCAGGGGGAAGAATGTTATTGATCATGACCGATGCGAACTGAGACGGTCACCGGCTTTTGATATGCTAATAAACCTAGTCGGTGTAAGCGTGGAAATCAATGAAGCTAGGGGCCCCCTGATAAGAAAAAAAACATTTTGAAAAGATTGGTATGGGATCGATCAGATGGGAGAAGGCTATTGTTTTGGCCAGGTCTACTGATAAGGTCTCTCCCTTAATCCCCGAACAAAACGAATCTTTAGCAGAAGTAATTAAACGACTCGCACCCGTGGGCTTGATTGTCCCGAGGCGATGCAAAGAACTGGGACGTTGGGTGATGTCTGTTACAATAGGGCAGCCTAGCAAACAACATCCATATATAATGAGTAATTCAGTGACTAAAGGGCTGTTGAACACAGAGGTGTGTATTGGCAATTTAATACGGCTGTCTGAAGCCAGCTTGATAGTGAACCTTGAAGAAAATGAATTCGACCACACGGGGGTCACTTACCTGGGAATTGTGGTGACACAGGGGCAGCTGGCAGCGATGCAAGCTACAGTGCAGGCTATCGCTGACCTCCCAACCCCGACAGACAAGAGGGCCCTCAGAAGGCTCTTGGAGATGGTGGGGTACTGTAGGAGGTTTTGCAATAACTGTACGGTCAATACCCCTCCCCCTCCTACTAAGCCCTTTCGAGAGAAAACTGAGTCAGAATGGGATGACCCTTGTTATTGTGGTCCGAGACAAAACCAAATGAGAGGTTACATTGATCGCAATTCATCAGTGTTTTTGGCCACTATGAAGTTTGCTG
Organism: Mobula birostris; assembly: GCF_030028105.1. Taxonomy (NCBI): domain Eukaryota; kingdom Metazoa; phylum Chordata; class Chondrichthyes; order Myliobatiformes; family Myliobatidae; genus Mobula; species Mobula birostris. The sequence goes on from NC_092394.1 coordinate 42,728,624, forward strand.
AGTTGAAGCCTGGTCTAAGGGATTATTAATAACACATGTAAAAGGAACAGAAAATGCGATGACTGTCTGTCAAGGTGTTGACAACCTCAAACTCGCTGTGTTAGCCAAATAGCTGATAAAAATGTATATTTGTGTGTGTATCAAATAACGCATTCATGTTTGTAATTTTTACCTCCCGGTAAAAATCCTTAAAGGGGGGAAGTGTGACGAGAATACACATAAAATTAAGATGTTTGCTGGCCTGGGCTTGCATCAGTGGCATCAGCAGTTGGTCTGCCACCTGTCCTCAGGGGAGGGAGAGATAAGGAACAATGAAGCAGCATGTGGAGGTGTTAATGAAGGAGCCATCAGTCTGGGTATTGCCAAGATCGGCTCCCCCTTTGAACCCTGAACTGTCTGAAGTGATGGACAGGCAATACCCCAGTAGGGGGATAAAAAGGGACAGGTTCGCTAAGGCAGGACACACACGACACCTGAGGTAACGAGACCCTGGAAGCGGTGCGCCTCTCACGAGTCAGTGGGAAGCTCTTGGGATGGCTGATCGGGGGATCAGCCTTAAACGCACAGGGTGGAAAGGTACGATCAGCGGGAACCCGGTGTGTGTCTGCTCTTGCTTGAGTGCCGAGTTCACTGCAGAGGATCGACCGCATCTGGTGGAGGGGTCACAGTCGGTGACCTCAGGTGACATCACCAAGGACCTGCCCAAAAGCTGCTTGTGAGCCATATCGCCGGTCTGTGAGTGGAAACCGTGTCTGAATGATCAGTCGTTCCCGTTCTCTCTCTCTCTCCCCCCACATTGTCCATCGCCATGGCAACGATTACTGCGAACTGCACTACTAAATTGGACTGAACTTTGTGTCACTTTGAAATTGGTCATTTACCCCTAGACAACGACAGAGCTTGATTGGTGCTGTAATCTTAATTCTGTGCACATATGTGGTTATCATTGCTGAACTGTTGCATTTATTATCCTTTCGATTACTGTGTTGCTTGTTTCTTTAATAAAACTTTCTTAGTTCTAGTAATCCAGACTCCAACTGAGTGATCCATTTCTGCTGGTTTGGCAACCCAGTTACGGGGTACGTAACACATGGTAAAAGAGGAGACCATGGACTGACATGTTGGAATGGGAATGGGGATAGGAATTAAAGTGGTTGGCCACTGGGAAGACTCATTTTTGGCAGATGGAGCAGAGGTGCTCGACAAAGCAGTCCATATTGGGTCAAAGCAGTTTACACTGGGTTTCACTATCGTAGAAGAGACCACAAGAGGAGCATTAGATACAATAGATGTCTCCAACAGATTCACAGCTGAAGCCTTGCCTCACATGGAAGGACTGTTTGGAACCCTGAGTGGAAGTGAGGGGGAAGGTGATTGGCTGCAGCATTTCTGTCGTTTGCAGTGATATTTGCCAGGAGGGAGATTAGTGGGGAGGGATGAATAGCCAAAGGAGCGATCCCTGTGGAGAACGGAGAGTGGGGAGAGATAAAGATGTGTTTGGTGGTAGGTTCCCACTGAAGATAGTGTAAGTTGTGGAAAATGATGTGCTGGATGTGGAGGCTCATGGGGTGTGGTAGGTTAGGAGGAAGAACTCTATTGCTGTTAAGGCAGCAGGAAGGTGGCGTGACTGCAGATGTCCTGGAAATGGAGGTGATGCAGGTGAGGGCAGCATCAATAGTGGGGGAATGGAAGCCCCATACTTAGAAGAGGGAGGACATCTCTGATGTCCTGGAAAGGAAAGCTTCATCCTGGAAACAGATATTGTGGAGATGAAGGAACTGATAAAAGGGAATGGCATTTTTACAGGAGATAGTGTAGGAAGAGAGAGCGAGAAAGTGAAGATAGCTGTGGAAATCAGGAGGGTTATGAAAGATGTTGGTTAATGGTTTGTTTCATAGATGGAAACAGAAAGATTGACTAAGGGGACAGAGGTGTCAGAAATGGAGCAAGTAATTTATGTGCAGGATGGAAGTTGGAGGCAAAGTTGTCGAGCTCAGCATGGGCGCGTGGAGTAGCACCAATGTTGTCATTAGTGTAGTGAAGAAAGATATGGGAGCATTACTGGGGAAGGCTTGGAACATGGATTGTTCCATATAGCCAATGAACAGGCAGGTATAGCTGGGGCCCACGTGGGTACCCACGGTTACCTTTGAGTTTGGATTATGTGGGAGAAGCCAAATGAGAAATTGTTGAGGGCGAGGACCCGTTTTACCACACAGAGGAGAGTAGAGATGGTGGGGAACTGGTTGGGTTTTTTGTCAAGAAATTCCTCTTCATCTCTGTTCTAAAGGGATGTCCCTGTATTCTGAGTTTGTGCCCTCTGGTCCTAGACTCACCCACATTCCACATCTTTCAATATTTGGTAGGTTTCAATGAGATCCTGCCCTCAAACTCCATTGAGTACAGGCCTAGAGCTATCAAATGATCCTCATGCATTAACTCTTCCATTCCTGGGTTCATTCTTGTGAATCTTTATTGGGCCTTCTCCAATGCCAGCATATCCTTACTTTGATAAGCAGTCCAAAACTGTTCATAATTCTCCATGTGGTCTGACCAATGCCTTATAAATCCTCAGTACTACATTCTTGCTTTTATATTCTAGTTCTCTCAATATTGATGCTAAGATTGCATTTGTCTTCCTTACTACTGACTCCATAGGACCATAAAGTATAAGAGCAGAAGTAGGCCATTTTGCCCATTGAGCCTGCTCCACCATTCAATCATGGGCTGATCCAATTCTTCCAGTCATCCCCACTCCCTTGCCTTCTCTCCATACCCTTTGATGCCCTGGCTAATCAGGAACCTATCTATCACTGCCTTAAATACACCCAATATCTTGGCCTCCACAGCCACTCGTGGCAACAAATTCCACAGATTCACCACCTTCTGACTAAAGTAATTTCTCCGCATCTCTATTCTAAAAGGATGTCCTTCAACCTGAAGTCGTGCCCTCTTGTCCTACACTCCCCTACCACGGGAAATAACTTTGCCATATCTAATCTGTTCAGGCCTCTTAACATTCAGAATGTTTCTATGAGATCCCCCCTCATTCTCCTGAACTCCAGGGAACACAGCCCAAGAGCTGCCAGACGTTCCTCATACAATAAACCTTTCATTCCTGGAATCATTCTCGTGAATCTTCTTTGAACCCTCTCCAATGTCAGTATGTCATTTCTAAAATAAGGAGCCCAAAACTGCACACAATACTCCAAGTGTGGTCTCATGAGTGCCTTATAAAGCCTCAATATCACACCCCTGCTCTTACATTCTATACCTCTAGAAATGAATGCCAACATTGCATTTGCCTTCTTCATAACAAACTCAACCTGGAGGTTAACCTTTAGGGTATCCTGCACAAGGACTCCCAAGTCCCTTTACATCTCTGCATTTTGAATTCTGCCCGTTTATTTCTTTCACTATTATCAGCAAATCTGGACACAAATCCATTAATCTCATAGTCCAAATCATTGACACACATTGTTAAAAGTAGAGGTCCCAAAACCGACCCTTATGGAACTCAACTGGTAACTGGCAGTCAACCAGAATAACCAGACTCAACCTGCAAGTTAATCTATAATGAATCCTACACAAGAACTGCCAAGTCCCTTTGCACCTGTGATTTCTGAATTTTCTCCCCATTTAGAAAATATTCGTGCCTTTTTTCCTTCTGCCAAAGTGCATGACCATACATTTTCCTACACTGTGTTCCATCTGCCACTTCTTTGCCAATTCTCCTGATCTGTCTAAGACTCCCCCTCCCCCCGCTTTCTCAACACTACCTGTCCTCCACCTATCTTTGTATTGTCTGCATACTTGGTCAAGAAGCCATCGATTCCATCATCCAAATCGCTGACACAGAATGTGAAAAGAAGTGGTACCAACGCCAAGCACTATGGAACACCACTGGTACCGACAGCCAACTGGAAAAGGCTCCATTTATTCCCACTCTTTGCCTCCTGCTAGTCAGCCAATCTTCTACGCATGCTAGCATCGTTCCTGTAATGCCATGGACTCTTACCTTGTTTAGTAGTCTCATATGTGAAACCATGTCAAAGGCCTTCTGACTCCCCTTTCTGTATCCTGCCTGTTATTTCCTCAAAGAATTCCAACAGATTTGTCAGGCAAGATATCCTCTTCATACTTGTCAGTTTCACAGTTTCCCTTTCACAATTGTCACCGACTTCATAAAGACCTGTGTGGATGAATGTGTGTCTTCAAGACCATACCAGACATAACCAAAGCACTGGGGATTAGAACTGTGGCATTCAAGACTGGTGATCCAAATCTATACAGGAAGTCCAAGTACGACCTATGGAAGGCTATTTTGAGGGAGAGAAAGCAATTCCAATTGAGGTTAAAGACAGAATTGGATGTACACCCTCTGTGGAAGAGTTTACAGGCTATTACTTCCTACAAAACAAAACCTAACATCATGAATGGCAATGATGCTTCACTCCCAATGGGATACTGAAGCTACACCTGTGCAAATCTCTACATCATCTGGTGACCGTGTGCTCTCTGTCTTGCAAGCTGACTTCAAGAGAATGAACTCTCAAGAGGGCATCAGGCTCTGATGGTGTCTGAAAACCTGTGTCATCGAGGACATCTTTAATCTTTCACTGCTGCAGTCAAAAGGGTGACAACCACACTAGTGCCTCAACAACTATCGCCCGGTTGCACTCACATCTACTATGATGAAGCGCTTTGAGAGGTTGGTCATGGCTGGAATCAACTTCTGCCTAAGGAGGATCTGAACCTGCTGCAATTTGCAAACCGTCACGATAGGTCTACAGTGCAACCTCACTGGCTCTTCACGCAGCCTTGGCAATACCTACTGCGCTCGGCAGAGGTGGTGCTCGGTGCTCAGTGTCGGAGGGCTGGTTGGAGGCTCGAAGTTTTCGGATGGACTCAGAGTCGGGTGCTGCATCGGCAAGTTTGCGGCGCTGGAGATTCATGGCAGGGAGAGTTTTCTCCCTTCTACCGTCTGCGTGAGATGATGGGTTATCGGAACTTAGAGACCTTTTTTTTAACCGTGCCCATGGTCTGCTCTTTATCAAATTACGGTATTGCTTTGCACTGTTGTAACTGTAGGTTATAATTATGTGGTTTTTGTCAGTTTTAGTCTTGGTCTGTCCTGTGTTTCTGTGATATCATACTGGAGGAACATTGTATCATTTCTTAATATATGCATTTCTAAATGACAATAAACGAGGACTGAGTGTCCACATGATCTAATAATCTAACCTATGTCAATCTGTGGTTTATTGGTTACAGCTCAGCATTCAACAGAATCATACTCTCAATTCTAATCAACAAGTTTCAATATCTAGCCTCTGTACCTCCCTCTGCAACTGGTCCCCTCTCCGGGAGTCCACAGTCAGCATGGATTGGAAATAACCTCTCCTCCTCATGGACAATCAACACTGGCACTTCTCAATAACGTGTGCTTAGCCACTACCCTACTCTCTTTATACCACAATTGTATGGCTAGGCAAAGCCCAAGTGCCATCTATAAATCTGCCGACACAGGAGTGAGATAGATTGGCTGGTTGGGTGGTGTTGCAACAACAACCTTCCACTCAATGTCAGTAAGAACAGGTAATTGACTGTGGACTTCAGGAAGGGTAAACCGAGGGAAACACACACCAGTCCTCACTGGGGGATCAGAAGTGGAAAGGGTGAGCAGTTTCAAGTTCCTGAGAGTCAACATCTTTGAAGATCTATCTTGGACCTTACATACTGATGCAATTACAAAGAAGGCATCAATACTGCTGCCATAAAATAACAGATTTCATGACATATGCCAGTGATATTAAACCTGATCCTGTTTCCCTTTAGGAAACCATGTTAACTGCAGCCTGTTTTATCATGTGCCTCCAAGTACCCCAAAACCTCATCCTTAACAATGGACACTAGCATCTTACAAACCACTGAAGTCAGGCTCTTGTCTTTTGCCTCCCTCAATTCTTAAAGAGTGGAGGGATATTGCAATATCCTTTAAAACCCTTCCAGAACCTAATGATTCTCGAAAGGTCACTATTAATACCTTCAGAATTTCTTCAGCTACCTCTTTCATAATCTTGAAGTGCATTCTCCCTCTGACCATGTGGGTTTGCTTCATTCCTCTGTAAACTGCCGCTAGTGTGCGGATGAGTAGTGTGGGGAGTGGAATTGCGAATGAATTCTACCAGCTCCAACTGGATTCCACTATCAGGTGCAGAGTTCCCTCTCCTTTCAGCATTTCAAAGGAATCACCCCTTTCGTGACTCCTTGCCTGCTCTTCCATCATCATCTTACTCTTCCAGTCCTATGGAACCACTGGAGACTCAACACCTGTCCTTTCACCCCTTCCCTTCACTCCAGCTTACCACGTGAAGCATCAAATCATTTACACTTCTTCCAGTCTGGTGTACTACATTTGATATTCACACTGTTGTCTCCTCTGCACAGGAGGAGCCAAATGTGGATTGGGCAATTGGTCTGCAGACCAGCTGCATCTAGGCTGAGTTGCCTCTTGCCTACCATTTGAATTCACTCTCCCATTCCCACTGTCCTTCATGTTTGTGGTCTCCCGCACCTTTATGCTGAGGGCCCACTGTGGCCTTGAGGAAGAAGACATCATGAGGACTGACAAGGAGCAAGAAGGAATTCACCTTCCAGAAGGTTATGTGCAGTTGGAGTCCCTGAAGGACAGGGGGACATTCTTGCTCGATGCCAGTGCCTTAGCCCTGTGCCTGTTGGTTCAGGCTACAGCAATGGCTGAGGCAGAGACAGAGGTCACATTAAGCCTTTCCGCCTCTGTGTAGTCAATGGGAGCAGTTTCATGCTCAAAAGAAACAACATGCCACCAGGAGCAGCTTACTGTGCTCATTGGACAGAAAGATGCCACACGGGAATGGGTAAACACTGAGATGTTACCAGTGGTGCAGTGCTAGCCGGAGCGCACTGGAGCATGTCCAGCACGTCTTTAAGAAAAAAGCCGAAATAAACAAGCTAATTAATTAGGTGCCACCCAGGGTGATTTGAGTATCTCAGAAACAGCTGATCTCCTGGGATTTTTACGCACAACAGACTCTGGAGTTTACAAAGAATAGGGCCAAAAACAAAAAAACATCCAGCGAGTGGCTGTTCTGTGAGTGAAAACATCGTGTTCAATCCACTCACTGGATGATTTTTCGTTTTTGGCACCATTCTTTGTAAACTCTAGAGTCTGTTTGTGCATAAGAATCCCAAGAGATCAGCAGTTTCTGAGATACTCAAATCACCCTGGGTGGCACCTAATTAATTAGCTTGTTTATTTCGGCATTTTACTTAAATATGTGCTGGACGCGCTCTGGTGCGCTCTGGCTAGCACTGCACCACTGGATGTTACCACCATCAGCCTCTGGACTTACAGGAGCATTGGACATTACAAACTAACATCGTAATCTTTTTTTTTCGGGACAGAGTAGTACTGCAGAACACTGGGATGTTCTTCTATATGAGCAAAGAGAACCCACAACTGAGTTATCAGTCTCTAAAGAAGCATACAGAAACTGTATTACTTCTAAAGGAGAAGGGCACTCATAGCTCACACATCTCTTCATTATAACCAGAGAGCTGTCTCCAAGGAGAGCTGAAGACACCAAAGACCACCAATCTGTGATTTGGTCGTTCTCAACTCACTGGGCTCCAGGTACAACGTTTGAAATGAAGGTGATATGGCTTGAGTGCCAGCAGTCTACCTAAAGCCATGTCACCTCCACCAGCACATACACCTCGACACATCACCAGCTCCCTCACCTAGCCCTGGGCAGCAGTCTGAAACCAGCCCATCCAGGACCAAAGATTCATCTGGGTCATCGCAGACACCCTGAAGTGAAAAGAAAGAGTATTTTCTGTAGCCTGAATATATCATCACAGGGACAGGCAGTCTTGTGCTTGGAGTTCTAATATGGTGGCAAAGAACAAGGGCATAAGCTTGTTTAATTTTCAAAGATATTGCTTTTCATTCATGTTCAAAGTGGCTGCATAGTGTAATTAGGCTGAATTTCTACTGCCGAAGCTCGTTCAGTCCCAGATACATGGTGTGTGACCGCAACAGCAAGCCTAAAGGATGCTGCCATGCTCCACGAGTCAGGTTGCTAATATAATGTATCTTATCTGGAAATGCTGGAGCTTAACCTTCATTTGACTGATGCTGTTGCTCCAAGGATGAGAGGCTCATCTCTCTGGAAATTATGACTGTCAAATGCTTAACTTCAAGCAATTGCTTCCATATTATTGGAGACATAACTGTTTCTAACTTCTCCTCCCATCCAATTAAAGTTGATTCTCACCTTGTAATTTCTTACCAGACCCCTCTCCTTATTTACAAAGATGTTGCCAGGGCTTGAGGATCGAAGTTATATGGAAAGGTTGAATAGGTTATTCCACAGAATGCAAGGGAATGAGGGGAGATTTGATAGAGGTGTACAAAATTATGAGAGGTATGGACAGGGTAAATGATAGTAGGCTTTTTTCTACTGAAGTTAGGCAGGCCCAGAACTAGAGGTCATGGGTTAATAGTGTTATGTACCCCGTAACTGGGTTGCCAAACCAGCAGAAATGGAACGTTCATTGGAGTCTGTGATTACTAGGAACTAATAAAACTTTATTAAAGAAATAAGTAATACAGTACTCTAATCATAAGGATATAAATGTGACAGGTTAGCAATGATAATACACACATATACACAGAACTAGGATAATAGGAATCAGCCAAGCTCTATCGCAGTCTAGGGGTAAAATGATCAGTCTTAAGTGAAGCAGAGTTCAGTTCAGTTTAGTGCAGTTCGAAGTAGTCGCTGTTGTTGTACCGTTGGGGAGAGAGAGAGAGTGGGAGATGCAATTGGTTTCAGGCAGACCTTTTGATGTCTTCTAATCCCGCTGTGGTCACCGACTGTGACCCCTCCGTTCCGGATAAAATCATTCTTCCGCGGTGAACCTGGCACCCAGGCAAGGGCGGACACACACCCCAGGTTCTCAGCGATTGTACCTTTACACCCTGTGAGCCTCTGATCGGTTCCCGTGAACCAATCCTCCACACTCCCACCAACTTGTGGGGGCACACTGCTCTTTCCAGGGGTCTCGTAGCGTGTCTCGTGCCTTAGCAAACCCACTCTTTTCATCCCCCCGCTGAGGTATCACCTGTCCATCAAACTTCAAACAGTTCAGGTTCAAAGCAACCGGTCGGTCAATATCTGAATTGTGTTTCTTTCTCATTAATCTCTCTCTTCTCTCTCATTAGTGTTTTGAATGTTTCTCCATTGTCTTCTGTTATCTCTCTCATTAGCATCATCCGTCTGGTAGCTCTGCTTGGAGTCACACATGATAATAGTGAAAGGTGAAATGTTTAAGGAGAACATGAGGGGAAACTTCTTCACTCAGTTGATGGTGAGAGTGTGGAATGAGCTGCCAGTGGATGCAACTTCGTTGCAACGTTTAAGAGGAATTTGAATATGGCTATGAATGGGAGGGATATGAAGGGCTATGGTGTGGCTGCAGGACAGCGGAGCGAGGCAACGTAATTGTTCTCATGAACTAGATAGGCTGAGGGGCCTGTTTCTCTGCTGTAGCGTTCCATGACTATGTCTCATTTGTTTTGCTTTTCCAGTAATCATTGTGGTTACCTCTGAGGTGGAGATTTCATGGAGGGACAAAGACCAGTGAAGGTGGCATTCTAAGAGAGAAAAATCAGTTCCTCTGTGCTCTCTGTTATGCAGGGGACTGAAAGGGGACAGTTTTAGGAGAGACTTTGTGTGTGTGTGTGTACCCTTAACTCCAGTTGGATTCGTCAGGATGCCATCATGAGAAGCTTTTTTGGTATGCTCATCATAGAGTGTGTCTTGGGCAACTGAAACCTGGCAGAGCCCATCCCTCTCCAAGTTTTTTTTTTACGAGGTCGAGTTGTTAGCTTGACACTCAACCCAGGCACGGATGGAGAGCTTGCAAGAGAGCCGGCCTGATTCGAACCCGGGATCCCTTGTCCCGAAGTCCGGCACTGATGCCACTACGCCACCAGCCGGCCAAGGAGAGGCAGTATGTATGTGTAAAGTATCGTATTTTGCCAAGAAGTATTGCACTACACAAATCTAATCTCATTGTTGAGAACAAGAGTTAAATCTGGAGCCCCTCCGAGAGAGACAGAGCATTTTGTAGCCCATTGTGCCACTTGAAATTGTCAATTTTTGCAGTGTCTTAAAAGAAACCTTGATTGAAATCTCTTGAGGGAATTCTCATTGTTGTTTGATTGTGCAAATAATTGGTTTGAAATGTCATCTGCTTGACGCCTCTTGCTACCCACTGAATGTGAATCTGATCGTTATGTTGTCATGTGCATTTCTTTCAGCTGCTATGGTTAAGGTAATATCTAGGCAGCGTCAGTATATTGCAGCACAGAAAGAGATGAGGCTTTGGAACACAGCCGAGACCATCAGAATGAAGCTTAGCAGATGAAAGTGTATTGTGTGCAAAGGTCAGTATTCTTTTAGTTAGTGGACTGTACTCTTTTACCTTGTTGATGCCAATCAGGTAGCAAAGCTTCTATAGCAAGCCATTTCAGAATCAGAATTAGAGATTAATTTATTGATGCTAAATAATGAGTTGAGATGGAGATGCAAAGACCAATATATGTGTTTATTGTGTCATGCGAACCTCTTTGCTTTTAGGTGGTGGTTGTGGTGGGGGGGTGTGGATGTGATGTTTTTCTTTGAATGACTTCCCTAGTTTTCTTTGTTTTGTGGTTATCTGGAGAAGACAAATCTCAGAGTTGTATACCACATACATACTTTGATAATGAATGAACCTTTGAACCCTTGAACCTTTTTGGCAGCTATGTGGTCAACTACAGCATGTTAGTGCCAGTGATTGTCTTATGTGTGAGGGAAGGGATTTCTGCTGTCTGGTTGACCAGATGTTCTTTGCCAAATTGGAACTTTGAACAGTAGACCAAAGTCTATGATTGTGCATTTAAGGCAATGATGAAGTTCATCATCTCTCATGTGCTTTGTTGAGTGTGTTTACAATGTCTTGGAGTTCATCTTAAAACTTAGGTGACCTTGGTTCTGATGTATAGTTGCTATAGGATTGAAGAGTTTCTCATTAGTTGTAAAGACTAGAGGTGAGGAGCAATATTGGAAAAGGTATTGGGTTAATGTTGCAGTCTTATTTGACACTGACTTTCAGTGAGGTTGTTTCTGTTCTAGAGCCATGGTAGAGCAAACAGAAGATGGAGATGATTTTTTGTAGTAGAGGGTTCCACAATTGGAGTGAATGGGTTTAGTTAGTTTAAACAAGGACAAGCACAGTGTCCCATGTGGTGGTGGGAGGAATGTAAAAACCATGTAGGACTCCTCGGTTTCCTCTCACATTCCAAAGATGTACAGGTTAGGGTTAGTGGATGTGGGCACGCTGTGTAGGCACTGGAAGCATGATGACACTTCTGGGCTTCTCAGTATATTCTTTGCTGATTTGATTTGATGCAAATGACACATTGCTCTGTATGTTTTGATGAACGTGTGACAAATAAAGATGAACTTTGAATAGCGACTCGTGTAGATCCTGCTCTTTCCTGATTGTTGATGTGTAGTGAAGATCTGAAGATCATGCCTTCTGTACCATTAGATAGAACCCACAATGTGGCTCAATGCACCCTGAGTTCTTTTTATAGATCTTCATTATGACATTGCAGTTGGCGATTTCAAAGGATAATTTGTAGTCATTTACATGGACACGTTCTCTCCAAGAACATTACAATTGATTTACTAACTTTAACTGTGCTAGCAGAACTCACTGTACCTTTCCTGTGGTAAGTTAAACATATCCCTTTTACAAATTCTCCATCTCAATTGTCCTCTCTTCCCTGAAGTTTATCTGACAAGGTAATTGTACTTGTACTTTTCTGTAATATAATAACGCAGTCTGTCTTGTATGAACTCTGTCCTGGTGAGATCCAGAAATAACCTTGAACCAATTTGCTTTCTAGCCTTTCAGAGTTTACCCAGTCAGGTCCCATTGTCATATTTATAACTTTCCTGTGAAAGTATATTGATAACATGAGTGGCTAAAATATCTATAATATTTTCTGCAGCACCAAATACACTTGAATGTTTCTAGAAAGGTTTATCACAATCTATTTTTGATTCTTTTCCATCTGTGATATGGATACCTCTCCTAATCCAGTAAGCTTTCCTTCCACCCTTTACCTGCAACCCACAAGAGGCAAGAATCCAAAGCTCTGTGAAGACCTAGCAGACAAGGTGTGATGATGTATTATAAAATTTGAAATACTTGAACCTGTTTGTGTGAGGTTCTTAAGGTTAGACATCGAACACTAATTAAAGATGAAAGTGAAGATTCAGATCAACATATTTATTTATTTATTGAGATACAGCATGGAATAGACCCTTCCGGCCCCCTCCAGCCACACCACTCATCAATCCCCTGGTTTAATCTGAGCCTAGTCACAGGACAATTTACAAAGACCAATTAACTTGTCAACTGGTACATCTTTGGACTGTGGGGAGGAACCAGATTGCCCAGCTGAACCCTACGCCGTCACAGGGAGAATATACAAACTCCTGACACGCAACGGTGGGAAGTGAAGCCAGATCACATGTACTGTAAAGTGTTGTGCTAACAATTAGGCCTTGCCTGGTTAGTTTCTTGAACTCGAAAGACTTATGAGGAATTTCTCCCATTCATCCACTGTGTAAAGACACTGAAATCCCAGGATAATAATCTACATGTATAATCCACATGGATTTTGCAGAGTATTCAGAACATTTTTGGTGAAATTTGTAGTGGATTTGGAGGCAGAAACAGTATTTCCCATTACACAACTTATCTTCCCAATTTTCATTACCTCTTGGATGTTGTAGTATTATCATTTGAAGGAATGTCTGACAGGCTGTGTTACACCTCCCAAGCAATTCTGGTTAATCTCAACAAAAATATACAAATGATCAGAGAAAGCACAATTCAATTATGTTTATACACAATTACAAGTCCTAATGGGACTTTTGCCCAGCTACTAATCTGCCGAAGCACAAAATTGCTATTGCATTTGCCTGCAGAACAAGAGTTCTTGTTCTTCAAAATAATTCCATGTGAGTGAAGCCCTTTGAAACCTTCCCGAAGAAAACCCTAGTATCAACAGAATAATTTTGTTCCTATTGTGATTCTCTTACTTTGCATAGCTGTGATTCATAATGAAGTGAATTATTTTCGATATCCTTTGCAAAAAGGGACACATATCCACACACAAAATGAAGTACTAAATTTTCCCTTCATGGATTTATTTGCAAGGTTACACATGTAACAGAATCAGTACCTCCTGAATCAATATAATGCATATTATTAGCAGCAAAAGTCTGGAGACACACGTTTAGATTTTGAAGGAATGACACGTTGCTGTATGACAAAATAATTACTTGCAATTGAAATGACAGTTGAGAGCTCTTCCCTCCCTTTGCTGGATTTATGTACACATTTAATTTTTCTTCAAAATGCGAAAATGTTCAAAGTTTCACAATGCGCAAGTTTAAAAAAAATGCATAGGTTGCAGTGCAAGGGTGGGAAGTGCAGTGAGAAACTTTTTATAAATGTACATATAATTCAGGCTGAAACTGGTTGGGAAGTATCAATGTATGTTATACTTGAGTGGAACACAAGGCCATGCAATCAAGAATATGCATTTATATAACAGCTTTAACACAATAAAACATCCCAATACATTCATGCATAACTTGGCACTGAACTATCAGCAAACCGTAGGATGAATTGATGAGACAAGATCTAGGGCGTCTGAGGATATAGAGGTAGAATTCATTAACTGACAACAATGATCTATAATGAACCTTGGGTCCAGATCTGCAAGATGCCCTTAAAATCAGAAGAACCTTAAGTTTACATCTTAGCCCACAGCGAGTTTATTGATCTCAGAATCAGTGAAGGTGGGCTGTCATGTATGGCTTTGATAGTTTTATCTTGTGCTAGGTTTACTACTAAAATATAGTCATATTTAAGAGAGCCAGATGAGAATCATAGAATCATTAAATTACAGTTTAGAAGAGGAGATTTTGCCCAAATTCTAAAAATAATCTACTTTAACATCCATTATGTGTCCATTTTCCTGACATATCAACTGCTTATTCCAATACATCTTTTAAAAAATGAGAAGTATTTCTGCCTCTATCACATTCTCAGGGAGGAGAGTTTCAGACCTCTACCACTTTGGGTCAAAGCAGTTACCTCACCTCCCCATTAATCCTTGATGCTTGATTTCAAGTTTCAGGTTGATGTGGCTTAGTTAGTTGTTTGCTGAAAGTCTTCCCTGTTTGCCCTGTTGAGCCTTCTATGCCCTAAATCTTCCCTCAGCTGTCTATGTATCGGAGAACTCCAATTTAGTTAAACTTTCTTCTTGACTATAATCCTCCACGTCCTCTAATATCCACAGTTATCTTCTTCAAACTCTCTCCCTCACGGCAGTTGTAGGAAAATTGTTGGAGAAGATTCTTAGGGATAGGATATATGAGAATTTAGAAACCCATGGCCTAATTAGGGAGAGCCAGCATAGCTTAGTGTGGGGCAGGTCCTGCCTTACCAATTTGATTGAGTTTCTGACAAGGTGACGACAGAGATCGTTGTGGGAAGGGCGGTGGGCGTTGTTTACCATAAGATATAGGAACATGTTTAGGCTATTTGACCCATTGAATCTGCTCTGCCATTTCATTATGGCTGATCCAATTTTCCTCTCAGCCCCAATCTCCTGCCTTCTCCCTGTATCTTTTCATGCCCTGACCAGTCAAGAATCTATCAACCTCTGCTTGAAATGTACCCAATGACTTGGCCTCCACAGCTGTCTGTGGCAATGAATTCCATGGATTTGTCACTCTCTGGCTAAAGAAATTCCTCCTCATCTCCATTCTGAAAGGATGCCCCTCTATTCTGAGGCTGGGTCCTCTGGTCTTGGACTCTCTCACCATAGGAAACATTCTCTCAAAATCTACTTTATCAAGGCCTTTCAGTATTCAATAGGTTTTGATGAGGTCACCCCTCATTTTCCAAATTCCAGCGAATACAGGTCCAGAGCCATCAAGTACTCTTTATGTGACAAGCCGTTCAAACCTGGAATAATTTTTGTAAACCTCCTTTGAAGCCTCTCCAGTTTCAACACATCCTTTCCAAGATAAGGGCCCCAAATTGCTTACGATGCTCCAAGTGAGCCCTCATCAGTCCGTTATAAAGTCTCAACATTACATCCTTGCTTTTATATTCTAGTCTCTTGAAATGAATGCTAACATCACATTTACCTTCCTCACCACAGACTCAACCTGCAAATGAAACTTTAGGAAATCCTGCACAAGCAATCCCAAGTCCCTTTATGCCTCAGTTTTCTGTATTTTCTCTCCATTTAGAAAATAGTTAACCCTTTCATTTCTTCTACCAAAGTACACTTCCCAACACTGTATTCCATCTGCCACTTCTTTGCCCTTTCTCTTAATCTGTTTTGTCCTTCTGTAGCATCTCTACTTCCTCAAAACTACCTGCCCCTCCACTTACCTTTGTATCATCTGCAGACTTTGCAACAAAGCCATCAATTCCATCATCAAATAACATAAATAGAATTGGACCCAACACAGACCCCTGTGGAAAACCACTAGTCACCGGCAACCAACCAGAAAATGCTCCTATTATTCCCACTCTTTGCCTCCTGCCAGTCAGCTAATGCTTTATCTATGCTAGAATTTTCCAGTAGTTCCATTGGCTTGTAGCCTATTAAGCAACCTCATGTGCAGCACCTTATCAAAGGCCTTCTGAAAATCCAAATACACAACATCAGCTGATTCTCACACACAAAATACTAGAGGATCTCAGCAGGCCAGGCAGCATCTATAGAAAAGAGTATAGTCAACATTTTGGGTCAAGATCCTTCAGCAGGACTGGAGAAAAAAAGGTGATGGATCGAGTTTAAAGGTGGGGGGAGGGGAGGGTGAAACCGGGAGGGAAAAGGGTGAAGTAAAGAGCAGGAACTTGATTGGTGAAAGAGATACAGGGCTGGAGAAGGGGGAGTCTGATAGGAGAGGACAGAAGGCCATGGAATAAAGGAGAGGAGGAGCACCAGAGGGATGCAATGGGCAAGTTAGGAGATAAGGTGACAGAGGGAAAAGGAGATTGGGAATGGTGAAGGAGAGGGAGTCCATTACTGGAAATTTGAGAAATCGATGTCCCTGCCATCAGGTTGGAGGCTACGCAGACGGAATATATGATGTTGCTCCTCCAACCCAAGTGTGGCCTCATTACGACAGTGGATGGGATCAGAATGGGAATGGGAAGTAGAATTAAAATGGGTGGCCACTGGGAGATCCCACTTTTTCTGGTGGATGGAATGTAGGTGCTGAGCAAAGCAGTCTCCCAATCTACATCGGGTCTTGCCAGTATACAGGAGGCCACACCGGAAGCACCAGACACAGTATCTGACCCCAACAGACTCACAGATGAAGTGTCGCCTCACCTGGAAGGACTGTTTGGGGCCCTGAATGGTAGTGAGGGAGGAGGTGTAGGGGCAGGTGGAGCACTTGTTCCAATTGCAAGGATAAGTGCCAAGAGAGAGATCAGTGGGGAGGGACGATTGGACAAGGGAGTCATGTAGGGAGTGATCCCTGTGGAAAACAACTAATTCTCCTTTGTCTATCCTACTAGTTATTTCTTCATTGAGGAAATCATGCTCACTGTGGCATTTTATCATGTGCCTGCAGAGAGGGAGGGAGAGGAGGGAACGTTTCCTTCCTGCCTGCAAGTACCCCAGAACCACATCTTTAACAATTGACTCCACTGAGGTCAGACTAACAAGCCTATAATTTCCTTTCTTCTGTCTCTCTCCCTTCTTGAAGACTGGAGTGACATTTGTAATTTTCCGTTCTTCGAGAACCATTTCAGAATCTAGTGATTCTTGAAAGATCATTACTATTGCCTCCACAATCTCTTTAGCCACCTCTTTCAGAAACCTTAAGTGTACAGCACCTGGACCAGGTGACTTATCTACTTCAGACCTTTGAGTTTCCCAAGAACCTACTCTCTAATCATGGAAACTTCACACACTTCATGACCCCTGACACTTGGATCTTCCACAGTGAAGACTGATGCAAAATGCTTATTCAGTTTGTCCTCCATTTCCTTGTCCCCCATTACTACCTCTCCAGCATAATTTTCCAGTGGTCCGATATCCACTCTTGCCTCTCTTTTACACTTCATGTAGCTGAAGAAACATTTGGTATCCTCATGGATTTTGGTAAGACATTTGACAAAGTCCCTCATGGGAGGCTAATCCAGCAGATTAAGATGCAAGGGGTTGGCAGCAAATTGGCTGTTTGGATTCAGAATTGGCTTGAGCACAGAAGACAGAGGATAGTGGTGGAAGGGACCTATTAGAGCTGGATGTTTATAAATAGTGGTTTTCTCCAGGAATTGGTGCCGGGACCTCTGCTGTTGCGATTTATATAAATGACCTGGATGAAAATGTAGATTGGTGAGTTAGTAAGTTTGTGGATGTTAGCAAGATTGATGGAGTTGTGGATTGTGTAGAACAGGGGTCTCCAACCTTTTTTGTACCGCAGACCGGCCGACCCGGGAGGGGTAGGGTTACCAACAGACAAGAGTAGCAGTCAAATATGTTGTGTTTACCCCAAGAAAGACTACCATGACCATGAAGCCTTGCACGGGCGCCTGTGTGCGCATGCGTGTCTGGGGGGGAGGGGGAAGTGTTAATCACGACCGGAATATAGGTGATAAGTGGCTAATACACTCAATTTCATTTCTAAAAGGGTTTATCTAACGAATTTAATATTAAACACGCAGTGCATATTTTCCTCACATGAATATAGTGATAAGTCAATTATCAGGGGAGGATAGGGGAGCTTGAAGTAAGTATTGAATGATCTTCCAGTAGAAGTGGTATAGGCAGGTTCAATATTATCATTTAAAGAAAAATTGGATAGGTATATGGACAGGAAAGGAATGGAGGGTTATGGGCTGAGTGCAGGTCGGTGCGACTAGGTGAGAGTAGTGTTCGGCACGGACTAGAAGGGTCGAGATGGCCTGTTTCCATGCTGTAATTGTTATATGGTCATATGGTTATATAAGTCACTTATAAGTCAATAGCATCATAACATTTTAAGTAATGTTTGGATATCAAACACACAGCACATATTTTTCTCATATGAACATATAAAATCATTGCAACACACCAATATTGCTGAATCAGTGGGAGCCCTGGGCTTGTTTCCCTGCAACAAGGTGATGCCATCGAGGGGTGATGGGAGACAGCGATACTCGAAGGGGGTTCCTTATGTCCAGTCTATTCCGCAATTTAGTTTTCGTTGCATTCATTGTAGAGATGTGTTGGAAATTGAAGCAACGTTTTCAGTGCTTTTGTGGCTATCTCAGGATATTTAGCCTTGACTTTGATCCAGAATGCCGGCAGAGATGTTATGTCAAACATACTTTTCAGCCCGCCATCATTTGCAAGCTCGAGGAGGTGATCTTCTTCCTACGCTGACATGGATGACGCGTGGGTAATGACCTCGCGTGTGTTCAAGTTCAACAGTGGGTGTGACAGGGAATGAGGAAAGGTGCAGCTGACTCATATCGCCAAATCATATCGTTGCCTCGTGGCCCGGTAGCACATGCTTTGCGGCCCGGTGGTTGAGGACCGCTGGTGTAGAAGACTGACAAAGAATGCAACATGATATAGATCAGTTGCCAATGTGGGCCAAGAGATGGCAGTTAGAGTTTAACCCATATAAGTGTAAAGTGTTGCACCTTGGCAGGACAAATCTAAGGGCAAGATCCTTAACAGTGTTGCTGAGTAGAAAGATCTTGGGATCCAAGTTCCTAGCTCCTTAAAAGTGGCTACACAGATCGATAAGGTGGTTAAGAAGGCTCATGGAATGCTTGGTTTTATTGGACGAGGCACTGAGTTGAAAAGTCAAGAGGTTATGTTGCAACTTTATAAAACTCTTATATAGGCATCCATTAGTCACATGATACCATGGATTTGTGCCTTGGAAGGTTTCCAGGGCACAGGCCTGGACAAGGTTGTATGGAAGACCAGCAGTTGCCCATGCTGCAAGTCTCCCCTCTCCATGCCACCGATGTTGTCCAAGGGAAGGGCATTAGGACCCATACAGCTTGACACTGGTGTTGTTGCAGAGCAATGTGTGGTTAAGTGCTTTGCTCAAGAACACACACGCTGCCTCAGCCAAGGCTCGAACTAGCAACCTTCGAATCACTAGACGAACGCCTTAACCACTTGGCGACGCGCCAACACTATAAAACTCTGATTAGGTCATATCTGGAGTATTGCATATATTTCTGGTCACCCCACTATAGGAAGGGTGTTGAGGCTTTAGAGGGGATGTAGAAGAAGTTTACCAAGATGCTGCCTGGTTTAGAGGACATGTGCTATTATGAGGGGCTGGATAAACTTGGGTTGTTTTGTCTGGAGCACAGAAGATTGAAGGGAAATCTGAAAGAGGTTTATAAAATTACAAGAGGCATAGATATAGTAGACGGGGTCCCAGGGTTAAACTGTCTAATTCCAGAGGACGTGCATTGTAGATGAAAAGGGGTAGATTCAAGGGAAATGTGAGGGGCATATCTTTTACTCAGAGAGTGGTGAGTACCTGGAATGCACTGCCTGGTATGGTAGGAGAGGCAAATACATTAGAGACTTTTAAGAGAAGCTTGAGTAGGCGCATGGATGTAAGGAAGATGGAGGATATGGACTGATTAGTGTTTGGATGTTTTTGAATTGAATTGACTTTATTTCTTACTCCCTTCACATACGTGAGGAGTAAAAACCTTCATGTTACATCTCCGTCTAAATGTGCAATGTGCAATCATAGTAATTTATAATAATTTATAATAAATAGAACAGAAAATGCAACATAGAATACATTCAAATCAGTTTGAGTTAATCAGTCTGATGGCCTGATGGAAGAAGCTGTGCTGGAGCCTGTTGGTCCTGGCTTTTATGCTGCAGTACCGTTTCCCAGATGGTAGAGCTGGAATAGATCATGGTTGGCATGACTCATGTCCCCAGTGATCCTTTTTACACACCTGTCTTTGTAAATGTCCTGAATCATGGGAAGGTCACAACTACAGATGCGCTGGACAGTCAGCACCACTCTCTGCAGAGTCCCGTAGCCAGTCAGGATGCTCTCAATTGTGCCTCTGTAGAAAGTTCTGAGGACTGGAGTGCCCATACCAAACTTCCTCAACCATCTGAGGGGAAAGAGGTGCTGTTGTGCCTTTTTCACCACATAGCTGGTGTGTACAGACCACGTGAGGTCCTTGGTGATGTGAGGAACTTAAAGCTGTTTACCCTCTCAACCCCAGTTCCATTGATATTAATAGCCTGTCTCCATTTTGATTTGCTTTTTAGCTGGTTTGGAACAACATTGTGGGCTGAATAGCCTGTTTCTGTGCTGTACTCTTCTTTGTTCTATGTTCTGTCTCCTGATCTACTTGTTTTGCTACTTTCTAGAATCCGTGGACGTGCATTCCACAGATGGTCAGACCGCAGGTGTTCAGCAACATTCTGATCATTTGGCACTACAATGGACCTTGTTTTATTTCTCTTCTATAATGTTTCTTGCATAGTTCTGTACAATTATGTTTAATTTATATTTTTCTTTGAATGCGTGCTTCCTCTCACTCACAAGTGTCTGATTTTCAAACTCCACACCGAATCAATCACTTTTAAACCAAATTCTTTTTTTTTAACAAGGACTCCCACAATAACATGCACCTTCAATCATCACTTCCTGTCCCTGCAAATTGATCAGACTGATCACTTGCTTAACAAGCAATATCTGAGACACCTTTCTGATGGAAGGATTTATTTCAGTTATATGTCCCCTATTCTGTAATTCCTGCAAATACGGAATAACAATAATATTTTTTACGTCTTACTCATTTCACTTTAGTTTCCATATTAAATGTTTGGTTACATCAAAATCATTTAATGCTTTAATTAGTTTAGCCTGAGCTTCAAGTTAAGCTAATCATCATTATAATGATCAATAACACAAGTAGGCTCTTTGCAAAGGTTTGGTTCTATAACTGGTCATGTCAGGTTATTTCTACTATTAAAAAGTTTTAACAGTTGTGCTTACATGATTAGTGCCACTCCTCATTTGGGAGGAGTTAATGGTACCATCTCTCTCTGAGGTAGGTTATTTGGCACATTTTAGGATTCCAAGGAATCCACAGGTTAATCCTCAATGGTTATGTAGCAACAAATTCCTGTATTCCTTCTTTGCTCCCGACTACTGACAGAGCTGACTAATGAGAGGTCCCTGCTGATCGGAGTCACCAGAAGCACTGTCAGTGAATTACAAGCAGGCATTGTGTGGTGTTGGGAACTCGGTGGGTGGGTTACTACATATGCGGCCTGCTTGCTGTGCACTCAGATGATTCAGTATTTTGGTGATATGTCATTCCACTTTCCCCAGACTTCGCATCCTGGCAGCCTTTCTCCCTTCTACCCTATGTAGATTGTTTTCTCACATGTCACACATTTAAAAGTTCAAAATTCTAGTACAATTATTATCAATATGTTACCATATTCTACCTTGAGATTCATCTTCTTGCAGCATTTACATGAAAAGAGAAAAACAATAGAATTTTATGAAAAACTATACAGACAGACAAAGACTGACCAACAACCCATTTGCAAAAGAAGACATTCTGTGCAAATAAAAAGCAGTAAAATGTCTTTGAAAGTGAATTGATAGGTTGTAGAATCAGTTCAGAGGGTCAGTTGGTTCCTGATACGAGGATCAGACACCATCCTTTCTATAATTTTCTCATCATGTAGGGGGAAGGGGGCAGAAGTAAAACTAGTCACTATTACTCAGGAGGAGTTTCTTGAAAAGTCTGAAATTATATAATTCACCTGGACCGGATGGACTACACCTCACGGATTCTGATAGAAGGATCTCAAGAGAGTGTAGAAGCAACACCAGTGATCTTCTAAGAATCACTAGATTCTGGAATGCATTCAGAGATGTAGAAAATTGCAATTGTGACTTCAGTCTTTAAAAAGAGAGAGAGGCAAAGGCCAGTTAGCCTGACTTCACTGGTTGATAAGATGTTGGAGTCCATTATTAAGGATGAGGTTCTGTGGTACTTGGAGAAACATGATAAAATAGTTCAAAGTTCAAAGATCAAAGTAAATTTATGATCAAGTTATGTAAATGTCATCATATACTACCCTGAGAATAATCTTCTTGTGAAAAAGAAATACAATAGAATTAATGAAAAATTGCACACAAAGACTAACAAACAACTGTAACACTCTCATAACAAACTTGGCTTGTTAGCTAACTCTGGGTAACAGCGTTGCATGGGTAACGATGAGAAGGCCAGCACATCTAGGATTGGTATGATTCGGATTCAACTGAACAGGAAATTTGGAATGTTCTGATGAGAGAACGGAAACCTATAACAAACAGTTAATAGGGGAAATTAACCAGAAATTTAGAAAAACATTGAAGGTCCAAGTATTTTAAAATCTGAAGTTCGCAATGCAATAAATAAGATGAAGAAAGGAAAGGCAGTAGGTCCTGATGAATTAGTAATAGAACAAATTATTGCCCTTGAAGATTATGGAATTGAAAAACTTACTGATTTAATCAATGACATTTATGAGACTGGAATATTACCAGAAGAGATGAAAAAATCAGTATTTATCATTCTTCCTAAGAAACCTGGAGCAATGGAATGTGAATTACATAGGACCATAAGTTTAATGAGTCATATCATCAAGATACTTCTGAATTCTGATGACAAGAGCTAAAAGTAAGATACAAGCTGAAATAGACAAAGAACAATGTGGTTTTGTGAAAGACAAAGCTACAAGAAACGCAATATTGATGTTAAGGATACTATCTCAGAACGAGCTATTCAAGTACAAACAGATTTGTTTGTTTTATCGACTACATAAAAGCATTTGATAAAGTGAAGCACAATAAGTTATTTGAAATATTACAGAAAACTCCTGATCTAGATTCATAAGACCTCCGCCTAATCGGAAATCTGTACTGGGAACAAACTGCCACTGTAAGAATAGATAGGGAAGTGAGTCAGTTTATGAAAATCAAGAGAGGCGTTAGACAAGGGTATGTTTTCTCCCCTGATTTATTTAATGTGTACACAATATTACAAAAAATAAGAGACACCTTGGGAATCAAAGTTGGCAGTGAAAACATCAATAATTTCAGATATGCAGATGACACTGTGCTAATTGCAAGTACGGAGGAAGAACTACAAAACTTAATTGATATAATTATTGAAGAAAGTGCAAAAATGGGTCTATCTATCAATTGGAAAAAGACAGAATGTATGGTGATATCCAAAAAGAAGGAGAATCCTATCTGCAGGCTGAGAATAAATGGGGAAGACATAAAACAAGTACAGAACTTTTGCTACTTAGGAAGCTGGCTGACATCAGATGGCAGGTGCGACTTGGACATCAAAAGAAGAATAGGGATGGCAAAAGACACCTTTATGAGAATGAAGAGTTTAGTGACCAATATTAAACTAGGCATGACAACCCGCCTCAGAGTACTGAAATGTTACATTTATGCAGTTATGTAATATGGCTCAGAATGTTGGGCAATATCTTATAACATGAGGAAATGAATTGTAGCAGTAGAGATGTGGTTTTTGAAGAGGATGCAAAGAATATCATGGACAAAACGAATATCTAACGAGGATGTCATGAACAGAGCAAACACAAGAAGAGAAATAATGTATGAGATCATGAAAAGGCAATGTAACTTCATTGGACGTGATTAGGAAAGAGGAATTAGAATGCACGGTAATTATGGGAAAGATTGAAGGGAAGAAAGCAAGAGGAAGACAAAGACAAATGATGATGGAGACAGCAGCTAGAGAACTGGAAATGAATATCAATGAATTGATCCACTTGACCCGAAACAGGAGTGTGTGGGCCATGGCAGTCAAAGCTCAAACTGGGCACGGCACCTGATGATGATGAATGGGGAAAAAATGAAACCAATCTAAACCAGACTAAATCAGTCTAAATGCACACATAAACGTTGGAGCTGACTCTGGAGTAGTGGGGTGCTTTGCTTTGATTATTCACATGCTGAGAGCACATTCTGCGTGAAAGACACCAGCCACAGTTTGATCTTTCCTTGA
The DNA here is from genome assembly GCF_030028105.1 of Mobula birostris. Taxonomy (NCBI): domain Eukaryota; kingdom Metazoa; phylum Chordata; class Chondrichthyes; order Myliobatiformes; family Myliobatidae; genus Mobula; species Mobula birostris. The sequence continues at coordinate 42,752,873 of NC_092394.1, forward strand.
AGACCATTTCTAATGAACTAGCTAACTCAGGAGTATTGGCACTTCCTCCTTAGAGTCATTCGTCTGCGCAAAGCAATGGGGTCTCTCCTTCAAGCAGAATTCTGTAAGCATCTTCCCTGTGCTCTGCTTCACACCACCTTTGCCTTCCAACCCCTGCCAGCAAAAGACTCCCAAAACCAGACTACTGTCCTTCAGAAATCTGATCCTGCCCAGCTCTCTTGAATATTCCATAACATCCCACTGGACAGAATGTTACAGCACAATACCTAGTCAAACCCGATTGGCTGACACAATATTCCTAGGTTGAGCAAATGGCTCCTTATCTCAGCTGAAGCCAAAACACCAGTCAATACAACTTAACTAACAGGACACACTGCATTTGCAGAAAAATGCTAAAGTAAAATACCTAACAGCATAGCAGTAGAAATACAATAAAACATGTCCTTAACAATGCACACACAATGCTGGAGGAACCCAGCAGGCCAGGCAGCACCTATGGAAAAGAGGAAACAGTTGACATTTTGGGCCAAGACCCTTCATTAAGACTATCCTAACCAGGGCATTACACAACCAATGTGCAAAAGAAGACAAACTATGCAAATACAAATAAATAAATAAATGATTAAATAAATAATATTGAGAATATGGGTTGTAGAGACCTTGAAAGAGAGTCCATAGATTGTGGAATCAGTTCAGTATTGAGGTGTGCTAACTTACTCAAACTGGTTCAGGAGAAATGGCAAATGGAATACACTGTAGGGTATTGTATGGTCATGCATTTTGGTAGAAGAAATAAAGGCATATACTATTTCTAAAAGGGGATAAAATTCAGAAATCAGAGGTGCAAAGGGACTTAGGAGTACTTGTCCAGGATTCTCCATAGGTTAGCTTGTAGGTTGAGTCAGTGGTAAGGAAGGCAAGAGTAATGTTAGTATTCATTTCTGAGAATACTAGAATATAAAAACACAGCATCAGAATAGAAGGGTGTCTCTTTAGAACAGAAATGGGGAGTAATTTTTTTAGCCAGAGAGTCATGAATTTGTGGAAGTTATTGGCACAGATGGCTGTGGAGGCCAAGTAATTTGGTATATATTTAAGGGGGTGGTTGATAGGTTCTTAATTAATGAGGGGATAAAAGGTTATGGGGAGGAGACAGGAGAACGGGATTGAGAGGGATAGTAAATCCACCATGATGGGATGGTGGAGCAGACTCAAAGGGCCGAATGGCCAAAGTATGCTCCTAGGTCTTACAGTCGTAAGGTCTTTCGGATGTGGAGTACAAGGAACTTTAGTCAATCTTCCTTGCTGCAAGATATGGCATTAACTTGTGTATGACATATAATAGATAAATTGTCCTCCCGGCATGTTCTCAAAAGCCTTACCCATTATCCCGTTCAGTACTGGTTGTGGACAGTTTGCCCTAACCTCCCAGTTGTCAGGCACCTTCTTAGTCTGCCATAAGATACTTAAATACAGAATATTTTTGATTCACTGCTTTCCATGGTGCTCATTTCAACAACCAGACCTACCAAACAGTAAAATATCCCTCATGGCTACAGAAGCTTGCTTTAGCTACATAAAATGCAAGAGCAAATGTGGCTCTGTCATAATTTTCTTTTGAGATGTGCACCTTGCGGTTACGCAACATATAGTATTTCTTTTTCGGATGCATGTGTCCTTCTGGCCACCAATTATACGTTTGACCCTTTCAGATGAGACTCGGGCATGATTGGAAAGGGTAGTTAATCATAAAACCTTTCACCAACCACCCCCTCCCCATCAGATTTAACAATTCCCTTGCAACTCTCCCACCCAACCTTATTTCATTCCATCAAAAGCTAACTTTAAAAGTTCTGTTCCCTAAGCAGACTTCAATGTTGGTTTCTCATAGTTGACTCAGTAACTAAATTAAACAGTATTTTCATAATTGTTTCTCATAATCATAATGTCATATAGTCAAAGAGCATGGAAACAAGCCACTTAGCCTTAATGGTATTAATTCCATCTTCCAGCACTCAGCTCATTGCCGTCAGTAACTAGGTGATTCAAGTGCTCACTTCACATCCACAACTGCTGTCTATCTCCACCACTCTCCCCCAGCAGTACATTTAAGGTACTCTCCACTCACAGGGTGATAAATCACCCTCTCAGATTCCCCCTGAATCTCATACCGCTTACAGAATTCCTACCGGTCCTCAGTGAGCTATTCATTTTAATTTGCAAAAGAAGATTTTTTAAACTCAGTTCTTGGTGGATTTTCACTACTCCACTTCAACTCTACATTTGACACTGATGATGTGAATGCAAAGTCATAATTCTTTACACAGTTATACATTGACATTCTTCAGTTAAAACAAACAATAAGACTGTCTTTAATTTCATATCTAATTTATTGTTTTTCCAAAAGCAGAGCATACTGCACATAAAACTTTATTTTACACTACTTGGCACAGAATCCTTTAGTTATCTCATGTTGCTTACTACATAATTAATTTGGACAGAACGTAGGATTAATTTACATTTCCATCACCTAATATTTTCTCCAAGGCTTGTGCTACCCAGGGTGCTGAATGGTAGGATTCGCTGTCTCTTTCTCTGGCCTTGCCTATCCTTGGACTGCAGCGCTGTCATGGACCCTTCCAGACATATCGTATATCTGGCTCCTTCAGCATGACCTTTTCATATCAGCACTGCCTAAATTAATCCTTTTTAGAGCCTGGGTCTGAACTTGTCCGGGGTTTCATGTCTTATTACTCCTTCTCTTCCCACCTTTACCCCTATTCCAATCCTACATATCCCATTTAAAACTTCAATGCCCACAAAAAATAAGCCTTGCGCTCTCAAATCAAATCCTGATACGGCTTTATTAGTGGTTGATTTTGTGTGAGCTCTGAGATTTCTCAACCCCCCAGGTGGAGGTTCTCTCTTGTGAGTGGATTCTGATCCATTCCTTCTCCCATGTTCATTATAATCACAGTCCAGTGTGTCACCGAATACCTTTGAGTGCTCTTCCTTCCTCTGAATAGATTGTGCCCTGTTTGACCATCTGTACACACGAGCTTCCCAAACATGTCATTTGGTATTGCCTAGGTTGGGTATGCCTGCTGTGATGAGGCGGCCCACCCAGGCCTGCCCCATCCAGAACTAAACGCTCATCCTCTTCCCATATTCATCCAAACCCTGCACCACGGCCATCGTTTCTAACATTACAACTGTGCTTCCGTGTCCCTTCGACATCTAAAGTCTGTGTAGCCCAGCTGATGGAGGTGTTGATGGATATGTTCAATATCTCTCTGGAACAATCCATTGTCCCCTCGGTTTTCAAGGCAGTATCCGTCATTCCAGTCCCAAAGTAGTCAACAGTGACCTGCCTATTGTCCAGTGGCATTAACATCAACCATTATGAAATGCTTTGAACAGCTGGTCATGGAGCACATTAAAGTCTTTGTCCCGGCCACATTAGACCCTTTCCAGTACGCTTATCGCTTAAGTTGATCCACTGGTGATGCAATAGCCTCTGCCCTCCACTCTGTCCTGTCCCACCTGGAAAATGGGGTCTCATATGCCAGACTGCTTTTTATAGACTTCTGTTCGACGTTGCACACTATCATATCCCAGAAACTGGTGGGGAAATTGTCTTTGCTGGGTCTCAACACCTCTCTCTACAATTGGATACTGAACTTCTTAACAGTAAGGCCACAGTCAGTCCATGTGGGTTGCAACATCTCCCAGTCCTATTACCGAGCACTGGTGCCTCCCAAGGCTGTCTGCTTAGCGCCCTGCTGTTCACACTGCTGAGCACGACTGTGTCACAGGATCCAGCTCAAACTGTCTCGTCAAGTTTGTGGATGACACAACAGTGTTAGGCCTTATCAAGAATGATGAAGAGGTGGAGTATAGAGAGGAAGTGGAGCAGCTGGTGGAGAAGACAAAGGAAATCATTGTGGACTTCAGGAAGGTACAGACAAACCATCTCCCTCTGTGAATACATAGCTCCTGTGTAGAGAGAGTTAAGTGCACCAAGTCCCTGGGAGTTCCCATCACAGATGACCTCACCTGGTCCCTTAATATCACCTCTCTGAATAAGAAGTCACTTCCTAAGAATATTAAGGCAAGCAAGGCTCCCACACACCATCTTAACTGTTTTACAGGAGCACCATTGAGAGCATCCTGACAATCTGCATCTCTATCTGGTATGGGAGTAGCCGAGCATCAGACCAGAGGTCCCTACAAAGGACTGTGAGAACAGCTGAAAGGATCATGGGGGTCTCCCTACCACCCATCGGGGACATTTATCAGGAGCGCTGCGTACGTAGGGCCCTTAGTATTATCAAGGATCCCACCCATCCCTCCAACACCCACTTTTACTTTGTACCATCAGGCAGGAGACTATGATGTATAAAAACAAGAACAGTCAGGATGAGTTTCTTCCCCCAGGCCATTAGGCTTCCGAACTCCTGGCTGCATCATATTTGAAATGTAACTAGTTAATCTGTTCTGCACCTTCCAATATTTAAAATTAATGCACTTTAGTTTGTTATTTATGTGCGAATGATCTGCAGATTTTTTCCATAATTCATAAGTTATTGTATGTTATGTGTAATACTATGCTTTACACACTGGTTCGAAGAAACATTGTCTTGTTTCTATGTACATTATATTATTATATACGTTATATAGATGTATGTAGTTGACAATAAACTTGACTAAATGTCTTGCTGCTTCCCTTAATAGCTGAATATAAACTTCATCGTTATGACCAACAACTGGTGACTGTTTTGTGCTGTACTAGACTGTGCTGAAACAGCAGGAGAGTGGGAGAAACTGTTTCAAAGAAATGCTGGCCATAGTGTATAACCCTCTTCCTCCTCCATTGCTGTACATAACAGAAAGATAAAAATTTAGATTTGCCTTTGTTGTCATTCTTCATAATCAACCAACACCCAAAGGTGAATGAGAATTGATATGTAGCTCCACAGGAATCCCAAAATACTACCTAAATAGAAAAAAAAATGGAATGCAGAAATTATTAGAATTTTTCATTGGATGCTGAGATACATCTTAGGACTGGGACACATAATCAGTGATGTAACGTGGGGACATCCGGTGTTTTGGGTGTTTCAACATCAGACAGTCTTGCCCAGATGACCCAGCCAAGGTTGGTCAGGCCCTGGCTTGTGTCCCAGCAGCACTGGTCCACGGGTCACACCTCTTGATCCACAGCTACCTGGAGTCTCACTCAGTAGTGTCTGTAATGGTCCTGATGGCTCTTTCCTTTGCAGCCCCCAGAATGCCAAGGAGAGAGTGGTTTCTGCACAGCAGGGCAGCCAGCAAAACCTCTACACCCAACCTCTATAGATGATTTACCTTTCAAAAATCAGATCACTGTACTGTTATTTTGATTTAACAGTTATAATATTTTCAGTTGAAAATAGCATTGGCTGTCATTAATGTGGCTGTTACTGACAACTTGAGATACAACTTTGAGCTATCAAATATTATAAACAAATGCCACGGGAGGCTATTTCCTGTTATGTTGCATCTTCTATCAGATTTGTTTTTTGGGTTGCAAAACTACTACTCAGAGATAACCTCAGTAATTGTCCTGGCTAAAGTTTACCCCTCAGCACACCTGTGATGCAGATCGGTTCTTTACTCATTGTTGGTTATGGAATTTGCAGTGAGCAATCTACCTGCCGTCTTTCCCGCATTGCATGTAAACGACTTTAGGACTTGGTGAGACAGTGAAAGACATAATAGAAACAAATTTTATCTTTTAGCTTTTTGACCTACTTTTGCTTGATCATGTTCTGAAAATCAAGTATATTTGCTTTGCTCATGTAGTAGTTTTAATTTCATTTTTTTTGGCTTATCCTCAGAAATTGACATATGGTTCATATCAGATAGTTTTCTTTCTAAACCTAAATCAAATTACGTTGAAGGAACTCTGTGTTTTTGCTGAAAATTGACTGCTCCTAACTGTTACAGCACAGAAGATACAATTACATTTCCATTCCTTTCAAGGTCATAGGTACAGACATTACTGTGGCTTTGCATGCAAACCTGATCAACAGAAATGCATTGACCTGTCTCTTAGTTTCCCTGCCTTGTGTTGGGGGCGGGGCGCTAATGATAAATATGTTGATGAAACATGCATGTACAGGGAGAAGAAATTAATCTCTATATTCACAGGAACAAAGAATTGCTGAAATCAAGCACGTTCCACATATCAAAGCCACATTACAGAGAATGTGAGGATCTCAGTGCAGCATTAAGCCGTACCTCTGTTTTGCCAGTCACTGGAAACCAAAATGACATTTTACCAATATGTATAAATGTCATCTTAAGAGGATTAAAAAATAAATTGTTTCACATTTAAGAAACATCTGACTGTAATAGCCAGAATGACATTCTAAGGACATTTTTAAGCCCTTCAGGTTGAAAATATTAAGAATTTAATGGTTATATAATGCTACACTTGGGTTTTAAAAACATGTAGACAATAATTTCATGGTAAATTATGTGTCGGAGACAGCAAGATGAATCCTAATTGGAACACGGCAAGGTTGTCAGGGAAAGGCAAGCTGCATGCTAGGATTGTATTAATTCTAGCCCCCTTGCAGATGTAGTATTACATGTTGAGAAGGTAGTTGGTTGGTTTAGCTCTGGTATCTACATAAGTTTGTAGGCCTACTTCACTCTCCAACAATAACTCTTCAACCTTTACTGGTGGACACCTGATGTGAGTCTGGCCTCCAGCAAGATGAGATTTCCCTGGTCTGGCCTGGCCCCCATCAAGGCTACAACTTCCTGTTCACATCAAAGGTTACTACTTTGACATTATTTTGTCAAAAAAATAAAAAGCTGCGATTGCTGGAAATCTGAAATAAAATCAGGAAATGTTGGAAATATGCTGCAGTTCTGGATGCATTTTCCAAAATCTGCAGTTTTATTCCAGATTTACAGCATTGGCCAGCTTAAAAAAAAAACTTCTTTTCTAATTTCATGAATTCTGGTGAAACATCTTGGAATTAACACATTAACTGTTCTTCTTCCAGATTTGATGCCTGACCTTGCCTTGTGTTACCAATGGTTTTTGTGCCTGAACGGTCAGTATAGTTTTCAAATCAAACCACTTGTGTGAGGAATGCCTTTGTCATTGAAACTAAGGAGGATATTGAAGCCAAAAGTAAAAATTTAAAAATCAGTCTCTGAAGTCTTCTCATTTTAAAATTTCCTCATTGCCACCTTTATGTTTTGTAACTCCAGAACGTAATTGAATGAAAAACACAAGAGCTGGAGTATTTATCTACTTAGTTTTTCTTTCCATTTTTTTTGTAAGGCACTCACATATGAAGTGATGGTATAATGAAGTATGCCATTCACATACTTCTTACATATATCACATAATGAATTATGTAAACAAACTAAGAATGCTTAATCAAACAATATATTTACTATAGTACTCAAGTATTACTGAAATACTGAATACACTACAGTCACCATCTGAGATTCTGCCAACAACACTTATGTCATCAGCCAATTTATAGATAGTATTGCACAGTGCTTCATCACACAATCATGGGTGTACAGAGAATAAAACAGTGGACTAAGCATGCACCCTTGAGGTGTGCCAACACTGATTTTCAGTGAAGAAGAGACATTAGTTCTGATCCACACTGACTATGATTTTCCAATGAGGAAGGCGAAGAACCAGTTGCAGAGGGAGATGCCAGGGCCCAGGTTTTGAAGTTTATTGATTAGTACCGAGGAGATGATGGTGTTGAATGCTGAGCTGTAATCAATAAACAGCAGCCTGACATTGGTATTGATGTTGTCCAGCTGGACCAAGGCCAAGAAGAGAGCCAGTGAAACTGCATCTGTTGTAGAAGTATCATGGTATTAGACAAGTTGCAGTGGGTCCAGATCCTTGGAGAGGGTTAATTTTAACTATAATCAACCTCTTAAAACCCTTCATCACAATAGATGTTAATACAAGTGTTAATGCTCATCCTGTTCTTCTTGGGCACTGGTATGGCTGATGCCCTTTTGAAGTAGGTGGGAACCTCCAACTGCAGCAGTGGGAGACTGAAGATACGTTGAACGCTCCAGAAGGTGTTTTGCACTGGTCTTCAGTGCTCTATCAGGTACACCATCAAGTCCTGATGCCTTGCGAGGGTTCACCCCCTCAAAAGATGTTCTGACATTGGCATCTGAGATAGGATTCACATGGTTGCCAGATGCTGCAGGGATTTGCACAGATATAGTTTTATTCTCCCTTTCAAAGCGCGCATGAAAGGCATTGAGCTCATCTGGGAGAGAAGCATCACAGCCATTTATGATGTTAGGTTTCACCTTCTAGGAAGTAATGGCCTGCAAACCCAGCCAAAGCCGCTGTGCATCTGATTCCATCTTTAATTCCGAATTGATTTCTTGCTCTTAAGGTAGCCTTCTGTAGATCACACCTGATCTTCCTGCACAGTTCTGGATCACCAGTCTCGAATGCCACATACCTGGCCCTCAGCAGATTGCAAACCCCATGGTTCATCTGTGGCTTCTGGTTTGTGTATGTCTGGTATACTCTTGAAGCCACACAGTCATCCACACATTGAAGTCGATGATAATTGCAGCATATTCATTCAGATTCAAAGCAGCCCTGTAGGTGTTCCGCCACCTCCTTTCAGGAAGGGAAAGTCGAGGGAACACACACTTGCCCTCATCGAGGGACCAGCAGTGGAAAGGGTGAGCAGTTTCAAGCTCCTGGGTGTCAACATCTCTGACGACCTACCCTGGGCCCGACGTAGTCATGCATTTACAAAGAAGGCATGACAGCAGCTATATTTCATTAGGAGTTTCAGGAGACTTGGTATGTTATCAAAGACTCTCACAAGTTTCTACACATAGACCGTGGAGCACTCTCTAACTGGTTGCGTCACTGTCTGGTACGGAGGGGCTACTGCACAGGATCGCAAAACAAAAAGCTGTGGAGATATGTTAACTCAACCAGCTCCATCATGAGCACCAGCCTCCCCGGCATCGAGGGCATCTTCAAAAGGTGATGCCTCAAAAAGGCAAAATCCATCATTAATGACACCCATCACCCAGGAGATGACCTCTTCTCATTACTACCATTGAGGAGGAGGTCCCTGAGCCTAAAACCACACACTCAGTGTTTCAGGAACAACTCTTTCCCCTTCGCCATCAGATTTCTGAATGGACATTGGACCCACGAACAATATCTCACTAAATTTTTTGCTCTCTTTTTGCACTAATAATTTAATTTATTTTTTATATATACTTATTGTAGTTTATTGTTTTTTTATTACTATGTATTGCAATGTGCTGCTGCTGCAAAACAACAAAATTCACATTTGCCGGTGATATTAAACTGAATTCTGATTCTGATTCTGAATAAACATACCTTTGTGCTCCTTACCACTGGTGCTGTGGTCTGCAGTCTCGACCTGTACTCTGGGAGTAGAAGTACTGCAACGTGATTAGTCTTGTGGAAGTGTGGATGTGGGCTGGTGTGGTAATCGTTCTTGATTGTGGTGTAACAGTGATCAAGTGTGTAGGCTTCTCTGGTTCCGGAGGTGACATTTTGGTGGTGGTTGGTCAGAGACTTCATCAAGCTAATCTGGTTGAACTCCCCCTGCAATGACTGGGATTAGATCGGGGTGTGCTGTCTCCTGACTGATCATTGTGATGTTCAGCTCTTCCAGTGCCAGCCCGACGTTGGCCAAGGGTGGAATCTACAAAGCCACAGGATGATGGCAGAAAACTTCATCAGCAGATAAAATGGATGACACTTAAGCACTAGATGTTCAATTTTACCTGTACCCCCGGCTGACAGACACACCTGCTTTTTCTTAAAGGGAAATGGCACTTTTGACCTAGAGTCTGCCATTTTGAGGATCGACTGTTCTTTTAAAAACTATCTTAAAATCATGTTGCATACTGTAGTACCCATGGCTGTGACTGTGGATTTCAGCTGTGGTAGCTCTAAAGGAGAATATTGGATGATTCCCTTCGGAGCTGCATACAAAAAATTGCCACGTGTCATCTTGATGCATATGTTGCAGCTTTATTAGGCTGCATCTGATGTATTGCATTCAGTTCTGGTTGCCCCATTACAGGAAGGATGCAGAGACTGTGGAGCGGGCCCAGAAGAGGTTTACCAGGATGTTATCTGGATCATGGGACATGTGCTATAAGGAGAGATTGAACAAGCTTGGGTTGTATTCACTAGGGCAGTGGAAACTGAGGGAGATCTCATAACTTTATAGGATTATGAGAGGAATAGAGTAGACAGCTTAGGTCTTTTTCCCAGGATTGAAATGTCTAATACTCGAGCGCATATGCGTATGTAAGGTGAGAGATACGTTCAACGGAGATGTGAGGGGCAAGTTTTTTAAAGCAAAGTGGTGAGGGACTAGAATACATTGGGAATACTGGTGCTGGAAGCAATTGTAATAGAGATGCAGGGGCTCTTAGACAGGCACATGAATGTGCAGAGAATGGAGGGCATGCTTCTGTTCTGTACTCTTCAAAGTCCTGTGTTTTTATTTCAGATTTTCAGCATCTGCAGTTTATTTTCATTCTTGACATTAATGTGTTCAGACAAATAAAGGCCAAGCAGACCATGAAAGAAACAAACTCATATTACACCCAATTAAATTTTAATATACACTTCTATGAGTGTATCTAATAGGTTGCATGAACCTAACCCGAGGCACGATGTACACATCCCTCTGAGAAGCCATTGCAATTTTCAACCACATTAAGTTTTTACAAAAAAAACAATATTTTGAATAAAATTGCTGCATTTCAATAAATCTTTTAATTAGTCTTGAATCAATGGAAGTTTTGGATATGTCGTTTTTGAGTCCCATGCCTTGTATCCATTTGTTAGTGTGGGCATTCAAGAAAAGTTTTCCACTAACTATTTATGTTCTTTGCTTGCATAAATCATGCAGTAAAATTACCAATGGCAAATTAGTGAAATAACATTCCAATCTGGCTTATGAAGTTGGCAGGAGTGTGCACATTAGAAATAGTCTTTCAGCCTTTTATGTTTGCACTGTCATTCGTGTTTAATATAATACTTACTGATTTATTATAACTGAGGCCATTCTGCCCATCAGGTCCATTCCACCTCTCCCAGTGTGACTTATTTTCTCTCACGTACTCATCAACTCCTCCTTTGATTCTTTTAATCTTTTGCCACGGTACCAAGGGGTAATGCGCTGCAGCTGATCAACCGGAGGAAAGTGGAAGATCCACTGGAAAACCACACAGTCACAGAGAGAATATGCACGTTTTTTTACAGATGGTACCCCGAGGTCAGGACTGAATTCAGCTCCCTGGAGCTCTAAGGTAGCACCTCCATGCAGCACTCCATGTCTATATCTATATTCCATTACCTGTTTAATCATGGCTCGACAAAAATCGGGGTGAAGCTGAGTTTTCTCTTGGGTACAGGAGGAAGTGATGAAGAGAGAGACTGAGGCTTTCATTGCCTGTTGAATGAAATGTTTCCTGACCTCATCTTTGATTAGCCACGATTTAATTTTAAAGTTCCGACTTTCTGGATTCTTCCACCAGAGGAAGTAATTATAGGGTAAATTAATAAAGAGGAAGGAGATCGTGCCAGCAGGATAATCCTTTGCATCTTTCATGAACATAAGCCTTGTGTGTACAAACACCCGCAATTTAATGCTACTCTAGTTTTGATTGTAAGCTAAAACACATCATAGCCATACCCCTTTGGACAAGCTTGCTTTCGGGTTAGCACATTTAAAATTCTCAGGACATCCAAAAGCACTTTGCTGCCAAGAAATCACTTTGAAGTGTAGTTGCTGGAATATTGGAGATACGCCCACTGACGAGTGTACCACGTAGTCCCACAAGCACAATGTAATAATAATCAGATAATCTGCTTTAGAGCTTTCGTTCATTTGATATGTGGTGCGTTGTATGTTGTGGGCGATCATCGTCACAAGACCATGATTGTTCTTGGCAACTGCTTCTGCAGAAGTGGTTTGCCATTGCCTTCCTCCGGGCGGTGCCTTTACAAGATGGGTGACCCCCCCAGCCATTATCGATACTCCTCAGAGATTTGTCTGCCTGGTGCCAGCGGTCTCATAGCCAGGACTTGTGATATGTACCGGCTGCTCACCCGACCATCCACCAGCTGCCCCCATGGCTTCATATGACCTTGATCGGTGGGGTGGGGGGGAGCTAAACAGGTGCTACATCTTGCCCAAGGGTGACCTGCAGGTCAGTGGAGGGAAGGAGCGTCTTACACCTCCTTTGGTAGAGACACATCTCCACTCCACCAACAACAGGAATTCTGCAGATGCTGGAAATTCAAGCAACACACATCAAAGTTGCTGGTGAACGCAGCAGGCCAGGCAGCATCTCTAGGAAGAGGTACAGTCGACGCTTCAGGCCGAGACCCTTCGTCAGGACACCACTCCACCACTTGGTTTTAGAGCAATGAAATATAAATAATTGGCCAGAACTCTTTGAAGTAATCCTATGGCTATTTCAGTTAAAACCTTACCTTCTGTCCCATTGGGCAGATATTTCTGCAGCACCAGTAAGACCACACCATACCCTCCGTTGTTTCACTTCACCTACGTGGTCGTTGTGCTGAAACCTTCAAAGTGGGTTTTGAACTCTCACTGAATTGAAAGTGACAGCCACATGGGCATAGCAAACCATAAATGTATACTGAACTAAAAGTAGCAAATGCAATTAAAGTCAACAAAAAAAGAGTGGGTATACCTCATAAGATAGCCAACATCTACAAAGAGAAAAGATGAATAAATGTCAAGATAAAAATCTGTTAACAGATTCACAGTTGAGTTACTTCTGTTCTCAATCGATTCTATCAAGTTGCTGAACACACTCCCAGCATTTTCTGCTTTGTTTTCATAAAGATGAAACTACACAGATGCAAATCAATAAAAGTAAGTTGGAGAGTGTCATTTTCAAACAGAGCATGGCTCTGATCAAACTGCACCTTCAGTACTGGGTCACTGAACAGCAAACATGGCACTTAAAGCTGGAAGATTGTGCTGAGTGCACCCTGCACAAGGAGCAAATGAGATTCACCACGATGCTACCTGGAAAGGAGAGCTGTAGCTCTAAAGAGGGGTTGCATAGGCCAGGGTTTGTCACTGAAAAAGTTTCTAAAATTATGAAGAATTTCAATAGAAGAGAGTGTCAGAAACTGTTACTCAGGACAGGGGCAGTCCAGAATTAGAGGTCACTTATTTAAGGTGAGGTGCGAGGAGTTTAGGGGTGGTCTAAGGAGCAAGTTCTTGCCATGACTGGAATGAATTGCCAGAGGAAGTGATGGAGGCAGATAAAACTGCCCTATTTAAAAGATTTTTGGATAGGAGAAAAGTAGAGAGATATGGTCCTAATGCAAACAAATGAGATTAGTGTAGGTAAGCATCACAGATGGTTCAAAGTTCGAAGTATATTTATGATCAAAGTATGTAAACATTATACAAACATGAGATTCATCTCCCTACAGACATCCACAAAACAAAGAAACCTCAAAAGAACCTAATAAATAAAGACCATCACTCTATGCAGAGAGAGAGAAAAAGAACAAATCGTGCAAACAATAAAAGTAAGTAAATAGCTTCAGAACTGAAGTTTTGCAAAATACATGAGAGCAAGCATCACTGCAGCTGGAGAAAGTCACAGCCTCACTTCATCACAAGGCCAAGTAAATGTTGCAAGAGCACAAGTGCAAAGCCAGAGACCATTGCAGCTGGAGCAGGCCGCAGCAGGCTCGGTTCAGTGTGGAGCTGAGTAAACATCGTGCAGTAGCGAGCCAGGGCTAGGCCGAACCGGCCCTCGCCTCGGCTCCAGTACCAACACCCTGACCCCTCTCTGTCCGGCCCAGCGCTAAAATCGTCCGAACGCCAGGTCAGTCCTCGCTCTGGGGCCTGAACCCCGCTACCACGACTTGGCCTGTACCCGACCTTTCCAATTCAGCCCAGTGCTTAAATTGATCAGACGGCAGCATTTTCCTCTCTCCCAGGGATGCCTTGACTCTGCTTTCACCCCACCTTCGCCTCTGGCAATGCTCACCTCTCCATCGTTAGGGTTGATTGCTATTAAGGTATTTAGTACTTCTCTTTGTTTTGTTTTCTGCTGCCAGTAAGTAATCGCTGAGCATCACCAGTGCCATCTTAAACCAAAAGCCTGGCAAGGTGGACTGAAAGAGCCTTTTCTATGCCATAGAATTCTATGATTCTATGGTTCAATGAGCAGCAAGTGTCTCGGGTGTGATCTTCGCTTCCTCAGCACCTTTGATAGGGCACGGCAGAAAACGCAGAGTTAGCAAGTGTGCACTCTGAATGCACAGACCTGTCTGCTGCCAGCATTCAGTGTAAGTCATTGATGCAGCTACCATCAGGAGTTCACTGAGCACGGGCAACTCAGGTTTTAGCAACAGCAAAGGATACCGCCCCCAGCTGCACTATTCAAAACAATGAACTCATAGCAGGTTTAAAGTGCTGAATGTAGCAAGTACTTGTTTGCTTCAGGATTTGACATAATACTGTTACTTTCCAGCCGCTTTCAGTAGTTCAGCATGACAGAGAGAGTGCAAGAGGCCATACCGAGCAGGAGAAAAGCCATTGCAAGGAAAAGATGGGGCGAAGGATTCTCAGCAGAAGGCCATAACTAACATGGCACTTCTCCGAGAGAACAATCTTAAAAGGCTCCAGATCTCTGAGATGCTGGTGTGCAGTTTTTGCAGAAGCAACAACTAGATCAAAGGGTGCTGAAATTTTGGAATTCTCTACCATAGATGCTATAGATGCTCAGTCAGTGATTTTGCTCAAAGCTGAGAGTAATATCAAAAGACAAAGGGATAGGGGAGGAAACAGACTTGTAAACTAGAGCTAGTGGTATTGCTGCCTTGGATTCCGATAACTCAGGTTCAATCCTAACTGCATAGGGTTTGCACGTTCTCCCTGTGACTGAAATTTCCTTTCTTCCACCTCCCTCCCTTCTTAAAGAGTGGAGTGACAGTTGCAATCTTCCAGTCCTCAGGAACCATTTCAGAATCTTGCAGTTTTTGAAAGATTATTACTAATGCTTCTACAATCTCTTCACCTACCTCTTTCAGTACCCTGGGGTGTAGCCCATCTGATCCAGGTGACTTATCCATAGTTCCAACCTTCTCAGCCTCGCAAGCACCTTTCCCTTAGTAATGGCGACTACCCTCACTCTCGAATTTATGGCACTCTGCTAGTGTCTTCCACAGTGAAGATTGGCACAATAGACTTAATAAGTTCATCTGCCATTTTTGTTGCCCATTACTACCTCTCCAGTGTCATTGTCTTCATTTTTGGGATGTATCTATCCTGCGCCTTCTGATTGACCCCAGACACTCCAGCTATTGTTGTTCTGCCATCCATTCACCTTTGGACAACTTCTCTCTCATGCCTCTGTAATTCTTTTTTCTGCGCTGTAATACTGATAATCTGACGTTATCTCCTCCCTCTCAAATTACAAGACGAATTCTATTATATTATGCGCCCTGTCTAAGTGTTCCTTTACTGCACAGTCTCTAATCAAATCTAGTTAATTACACAACACCAATCCAGAATTGCTTTTCCCCCTAGCGGGTTCGACCACATATTGCTCTAAGAAGCCATCTTATAAGCAGTATACAATTTCACTCTCTTTGGCAGCAGCACCAACATGATTTTCCCACTCTACCTGCAAATTGAAATCTCCCATGACTATGGTAACATTGCCCTTATTAGCTATTTTCCATATCTTATTGTAATTGATCTCTCACATCCTGGCTACTGTCTAGAGGCCTGTATATAACTCCCATCAGGGCTTTTTTAAACTTGCAGTTTCATAACTCTACTCACAAAGGTTCTACATCTTCCGATCCTATACCACATCTTTCTAAGGAAATTATGTAATTTTTTTAACCAACAGAGCCATCCCAGCCCCTCTGCCTACTTGCTTTTCCTTTTGGTACAACATGTATTCTTCAGTGTTAAGCTCCCAACTATGATCTTCTTTCAGTCACAACTCAGTGATGCCCATGTCATACCTGCTAATCTCTAACTGCGCTACGAGACCATCTACCTTATTTCATATAATGCGGGAATTCAAATACAACACCTTCAGTCCTGTATTCATCACTCTTTTCCATTTTAACCACGTGATACACTTCAGCTCATCCCACTGACTGCAATTTTGTCCTACAAGCTGCCTGTCGATTTGGCCAACTGCCTAATTTTTCAGCCGAATCGCTCCGGTTCCCATCCTCCTGCCAAATTAGTTTAAACCCTCCCCAGCAGCTCTGGCAAACCTGCCTCCAGGATATTTGTCCTCCTCAGGTTCAGGTGTAACCTGTCCCTTTTGTACAGGTCATACCATCCCCAGAAGAGATCCCAATGATCCAGAAACCTGAATCCATGACTCCATTAACTGGAAGGGCATCCTCTAGGGGCTGAATTCTGCTCCTGTTTCTTATGTCCTTGTCAACAGAGCAGAGACCTAACACATTGGCAGGACATCCGAGACTTGAATTTTATGTTATGCAACTTTCTGGTCTGGGATGGGACACATTTAATACATTTCTGTTTGTCACATTTGGGCGAAGCTGGATGGGAGTAGGGAGGAGTGGAAAAACTCAGAAGCTCCATGAGTAACAGAGCCATCTTCTATTGATTTGGTGGAGAGCAGTGCTGATATGCATCCATGTACACTTAAGCCTCTCTGGTTGCAAGTGGTTTCATTTCCTGAGAATGGGCAGCTAGTTTTTGTCTAGGCTATGAACATTTAAATGGTCACTACTCTGTATTCATATACCAGGCATGATGACTTAATTTAACATAAACCTACTTTGCTTCCCATTTCCAAGCCACCATCCCAGACCCAAGGTGAATGCAGCAGATGCGGGCGATCCTGATCACTTCACCCTGATAGTCAGTACAAAACCCCCATACACACACACACCAATAGATAAAATCAGGTCCTGATGAAGAGTTTCTGCACAAATTGTCAACGGTTCATTTCCCTCCGTAGATGCTGCCTGACCTGCTGGGTCCTCCAGCATTTTGTGTGTGTGCGTGGCTCAAGGTCGCCAGCAGCTGCAGAATCCCTTGTGCCAAACAGAGAGATGCCATATCAATAATGAGAGCCAAATGAATGCACAAGACTCAGAGACAACCATCAACTATACTTCCACTGCCTGCACGGCTGCTACAGGTGCTTTGCTGGGTGCAACAAAGTAGTTCTCTAAACTAGTGGTCACCTGTGTGGAAATCAATGATAGGTGGAACAGGAGATGTGGTCCATCATAATCGTACTGGCTGTGCTGTACCATCCCATGTGATTTACCACAGTCCCAATTTTATGCTACAGCTCTCCAAATAACCATAAGGCATAGGAGCAGAATTAGGCCATTTGGCCCATCAAATATGCTCTGCCACTTCATCATAGTTGATATATCTTCCCTCTCAGCGCCATTCTCCTGTCTTCTCCCTGTATCCCTTCATGCCCTGACTAATCAAGAATGTATCACCCTCTGCCTTAAAAATACCCAATGACTTGCCTCCACAGCTGCCATGAATTCCACAGATTTGCCACTCTCTAGCTAAAGAAATTCCTGCTCATCCCTGTTCTAAAAGGATGCCCCTCTATTCTAAGGTTGTTTCCTCTGATCCTAGACTCTCCCAGCATAGGAAATATCCTCTCCACATCCACTCTGTTGAGATCTTTCAACATCTGATAGGTTTAAGTGAGGTCACCCATCATTCTTCTGAGAGCCAGTGAGTGAGTTGATATGACAAACCTTTCAATCCTGGAATCATTTTCATGAACATCCTTTGAACCTTCTCCAATGTCAGCACAGCTCTCAAACTTCATCTTTTGAAGGTGAACATGGTATCTATTGGAAACCAATGACAGGTGAGGTTAAAATTAAGAATCCAAATCATATTTATCAGAATCTGGTTTATTATCATTGACATATGTAGAGAAGAATGTTGTTGGTAATGGAAGAGGATATGATAGTGGCATTCAGGAGATATTTGGATAGACATGCGAATCTGCAGAAAGTGTAGGGATATGGATCAGGTGCAGGCAGAAGGCATTGGTTTATTTCGGCATCATGCTTGAAACGGACATTTTTGTCCAAAGGGTCTGGGTCTTTGTTGTACTATTCTATATTCTATGCCAAACTTTGAACTTGTTAATGCTGACAAAATTAGTCCTCCATTGGAATCCTGCCAATCAGGTATTGGCTTTTCCCAACTTGCTCTTATGAAAGTCCTTAAGGTAGTGGATGAATAGAAACTTCCTCCAGCATTGGGAAGATTAAAATCATTGCCTTTGATGCCGACCCATGTATTCTCCTCCCTTGCTGCTACTCCGGCTTCATTCAGCGTAATACTGACCCTGAGCTTTAGACTACATATTTGCACCATCACTAAGATGTCTGTTTACCCCGTGTCCACCGTTACCCTGCCTCGGCACATCTGCTGAATCCTCATCCTTTGCTATTTATTTTCTCTGAACTTGAATAGCCAAACATATGCCTGGAATAATTCAAAATTCTTCAGCCAATATCCTAATTCATGCAGTGCGGTTGGCAACATACGGTTAAGCATCCAAAACTTCTTTGCTTCCTTCTCAAATCCCTCCATAACCTCATTTTTTTTCTGCTCTCCAGTCTTCTCAAGCCTCATTAGCATTATGTTATCTGCATTTCTAAAAACATCCTTCACCCCATTCCTAAATTTAATTGCTCTGACATAACAGCTGTGCCTTTAGCTGTGAAGGCTCCACTCTCTAGAATTCCCTCCCTAAACCTTTCCACATCTTGCTTACTTTACGATGGTCCTTTAATCCAGCCACTGAATAACCACTTGGTTTTCTGCTCTAACATCCCCTTAAATGTCATGATGGCAAATTCTACTTGCATGGACTCCCATGAAGCATTTTAGGATTGTTTGTTATGTTAAAATGTTCCATGAATGCAAGTACTATATTTATTTATCAACAAATTATTCTGTCTCACAGCATCAAACACTTTCAAAGCGCTTCTACAATCTGTGTCAATGTTTTCCATTGCAGATGGCTAGATCCACATTCATAATGGGTTTTTCATTTGTAAAGTCATCACTCTAGGCAATCTGTTCAGCAGTTTTTATGATAACATGCTTTTTGATTTATTCTATTTGTTCTCTCTCTCTTCCCTCAGAAATAGTTTTGTTAAAAAAAAACCCTTACAGACCCTTAATGGATTCAATGCTTTGACTTAACCATGTGCTAATTTATTCAGATCCTACAATGTGATTATGTATACTTGATTTTCCAGAACACAGTATCCCTTCTACCATTATTACTACTACATTAAGCATCTCTTTAAAAATGAGCATTTCATGATTGAATAATTCCAAGTTGTTTTTTTTTGTCTACACCAGTGAAGTGAACTTTCTAGAACTTTATAGGTTAACCTAGAACTCGGTGTGAGCCATGCTCAGTCCCCTACTCTACACCCTGTAACCCCATGACTGTGTGGCCAGATACAGCCCTCAACTCAGTATTTCGGCTGGCTGATGATGCTACATTTAGAAGATCTGCAGAGTCATATCCAGGTCAATGCAAATCATTTGCAAATCTTTACAAATACAATCATCGTGATTCAGGTCCTCTTGGAATAACAGAGCAATATAAGTTTCACTTCCAGCTGCAAGTTTAACAAAGATCAAGTTTCAAATTTCGTTTTCAGGTAAGTTTGCTGTCATACAAACCAGGGTGATGAAACACAGTATAGGAAAAAAAATCACAAAAGCTTGTGTTATGGTGTCAGAGCAACAACTTAGACTTTAATGGTCACAGACACAAAGGAAGTTGTTGCCTTAAGAAAGTGGGGGAGGAGACTGCAAATAACCCTGTCATCCTCAGTGGGTCTGCTGTAGAGATAGTTGACAACTTCAAGCTGGATGACCTTTTACTCATAAGGGAGAATGAGGCAGTCATAGATGAGAGCTACAGGGAGGTAGGCACACCTAGGCTGTCGGAAGCAGGTCGTTGGGTGACAGTCAGAGGGGGGAAAGTAAAGGTGAGCAGACAGGTAGTGCGGAGCACCCCTGTAGCCATTCCCCTGAATAATAAATTTACCATCCTGGATACTGTTGGCGGGGACGACCGACCAGGTGTGAGCCACGGTGGCAGGGCCTCCGGCACTGAGTCTGACCCTGTGGTGCAGAGGGGTGGGACAGAGAAGAGGAGAGCTGTCGTCATTGGAGACTCTATAGTCAGGGGAGCAGACGAGATTTTGTGGACGTGAGAAGGACACCCGCATGGTTTGTTGCTTCCCGGGTGCCAGGGTCCGGGATGTCTCTGACCGGGTGCACGACATCCTGGTACGAGAGGGAAAGCAACCAGAATGCGTGATACATGTTGGGACCAACGACATAGGCAGGAAGAGGGATGAGGTCCTGAAGTGTGAGTTTCGGGAATTAGGCAGAAGGCTGAAGAACAGGACCTCAAGGGTGACGTTCTCAGGATTGCTGCCAGTGCTACGTGACAGTGATGGTAAGAATTGGAGGAGATGGCAGTTGAATGCGTGGCTGAGGAGTTGGTGCAGGGAGCAGGGTTTTAGATTTTTAGATCATTGGGATCTCTTCTGGGGAAGGTGGGACCTGTACAGATTGGATGGGTTGCACCTGAACTCGAGGGGGAGTAATATCCTTGCAGGTAGATTTGCTAGCATGGTTCGGGAGGGTTTAAACTAATTTGCGAGGGAGATGGGACCCAGAGCGATAGAGCAGTGAAAGAAGTGCATGGAGTGAAGCCAGATCTAACATACAGAAAGGCTTTGAGGAAAGAGAAGCAGAATAAACAGTGTAAAGACAGTAAGGTAGAAGGGCTGAAATGTGTGTACCTCAATGCAAGAAGCATCAGGAACAAAGGTGATGAACTGAGAGCTTGGATACAGACAGGGAATTATGATGTAGTGGCCATTACAGAGACTTGGCTGGCACCAGGGCAGGAATGGATTCTCAATATTCCTGGATTTCAGTGCTTTAAAAAGGATAGAGAGGGCAGAAAAAGGGGAGGAGGGGTGGCATTACTGGTCAGGGATACTATTACAGCTACAGAAAGGGTGGGTAATGTAGCAGGATCCTCTTTTAAGTCAATATGGGTGGAAGTCAGGAACAGGAAGGGAGCAGTTACTCTACTGGGGGTATTCTATAGGCCCCCTGGTAGCAGCAGAGATACAGAGGAGCAGATTGGGAGGCAGATTTTGGAAAGGTGCAAAAATAACAAGGTTGTTATCATGGGTGACTTTAACTTCCCTCATATTGATTGGCACCTGATTAGTTCCAAGGGTTTAGATGGGGCAGAATTTGTTAAGTGTGTCCAGGATGGATTCCTGTCACAGTATGTGGACAGGCTGACCAGGGGGAATGCCATACTAGATCTAGTACTAGGTAATGAACCGGGTCAGGTCACAGATCTCTCAGTGGGTGAGCATCTGGGGGACAGTGACCACCGCTTCCTGGCCTTTATAATTATCATGGAAAAGGATAGAATCAGAGAGGATAGGAAAATTTTGAATTGGGGAAAGGCAAATTATGAGGCTATAAGGCTAGAACTTGCGGGTGTGAATTGGGATGATGTTTTTGCAGGGAAATGTACGATGGACATGTGGTCGATGTTTAGAGATCTCTTGCGGGATGTAAGGGATAAATTTGTCCCGGTGAGGAAGATAAAGAATGGTAGGGTGAAGGAACCATGGGTGACAAGTGAGGTGGAAAATCTAGTCAGGAGGAAGAAGGCAGCATACATGAGGTTTAGGAAGCAAGGATCAGATGGGTCTATTGAGGAATATAGGGAAGCAAGAAAGGAGCTTAAGAAGGGGCTGAGAAGAGCAAGAAGGGGGCATGAGAAGGCCTTGGCGAGTAGGGTAAAGGAAACCCCCAAGGCATTCTTCAATTATGTGAAGAAAAAAAGGATGTCAGGAGTGAAGGTAGGACCGATTAGAGATAAAGGTGGGAAGATGTGCCTGGAGGCTGTGGAAGTGAGCGAGGTCCTCAATGAATACTTCTCTTCGGTATTCACCAATGAGAGGGAACTTGATGATGGTGAGGTCAATATGAGTGAGGTTGATGTTCTGGAGCATGCTGATATTAAGGGAGAGGAGGTGTTGGAGTTGTTAAAATACATTAGGACAGATAAGTTGCCGGTGCCTGACGAAATATTCCCCAGACTGCTCCACGAAACGAGAGAAGAGATTGCTGAGCCTCTGGCTAGGATCTTTATGTCCTCGTTGTCCATGGGAATGGTACCGGAGGATTGGAGGGAGGCGAATGTTGTTCCCTTGTTCAAAAAATGTAGTAAGGATAGTCCGGGTAATTATAGACCAGTGAGACTTACGTCTGTGGTGGGAAAGCTGTTGGAAAAGGTTCTTAGAGATAGGATCTATGGGCATTTAGAGAATCACGGTCTGATCAGGGACAGTCAGCATGGCTTTGTGAAGGGCAGATCGTGTCTAACAAGCCTGATAGAGTTCTTTGAGGAGGTGACCAGGCATATAGATGAGGTTAGTGCAGTGGATGTGATCTATATGGATTTTAGTAAGGCATTTGACAAGGTTCCACACGGTAGGCTTATTCAGAAAGTTAGAAGGCATGGGATCCAGGGAAGTTTGGCCAGGTGGATTCAGAATTGGCTTGCCTGCAGAAGGCAGAGGGTGGTGGTGGAGGGAGTACATTCAGATTGGAGGATTGTGACTAGTGGTGTCCCACAAGGATCTGTTCTGGGACCTCTACTTTTCATGATTTTTATTAAAGACCTGGATGTGGGGGTAGAAGGGTGGGTTGGCAAGTTTGCAGACGACACAAAGGTTGGTGGTGTTGTAGATAGTGTAGAGGATTGTCAAAGATTGCAGAGAGACATTGATAGGATGCAGAAGTGGGCTGAGAAGTGGCAGATGGAGTTCAACCCGGAGAAGTGTGAGGTGGTACACTTTGGAAGAACAAACACCAAGGCAGAGTAGAAAGTAAATGGCAGGTTACCTGGTAGTGTGGAGGAGCAGAGGGATCTCGGGGTACATGTCCACAGATCCCTGAAAGTTGCCTCACAGGTGGATAGGGTAGTTAAGAAAGCTTATGGGGTGTTAGCTTTCATAAGTCGAGGGATAGAGTTTAAGAGTCGCGATGTAATGATGCAGCTCTATAAAACTCTGGTTAGGCCACACTTGGAGTATTGTGTCCAGTTCTGGTCACCTCACTATAGGAAGGATGTGGAAGCATTGGAAAGGGTACAGAGGAGATTTACCAGGATGCTGCCTGGTTTAGAAAGAATGCATTATGATCAGAGATTAAGGGAGCTAGGGCTTTACTCTTTGGAGAGAAGGAGGATGAGAGGAGACATGATAGAGGTGTACAAGATAATAAGAGGAATAGATAGAGTGGATAGCCTGCGCCTCTTCCCCAGGGCACCACTGCTCAATACAAGAGGACATGGCTTTAAGGTAAGGGGTGGGAAGTTCAAGGGGGATATTAGAGGAAGGTTTTTGACTCAGAGAGTGGTTGGTGCATGAAATGCACTGCCTGAGTCAGTGGTGGAGGCAGATACACTAGTGAAGTTTAAGAGACTACTAGACAGGTATATGGAGGAATCTAAGGTGGGAGCTTATATGGGAGGCAGGGTTTGAGGGTCGGCACAACATTGTGGGCCGAAGGGCCTGTACTGTGCTGTACTATTCTATGTTCTATGTTCTATATATCTACATCACTAGTAGCATCACCTGGTCTCTCCAATGATGAGATGGCAAGGAGATATATTAGCATGTGTACTTTCATAGACATTTGAACACAAGAAGAGCAGGAGTAGGCCATGTGGCCCATCGAGCCTGCTCCCTCATCAATAAGATCATGGCTGATCTGGCCATGGACTCATCTCCACCTACCTGCCTTTCCCCATAACCCTTAGTTCCCCTACTATGCAAAAATCTATCCAACCTTGTCTTAAGTATATTTACTGAGGTAGCCTCCACTACTTCATTGGGCAGAGAATATCACAGATTCACCACTGTCTGTGAAAAGCAGTTCCTCCTCATCTCTGTCATAAGTCTACTCCCTTGAAACTTAAGGCCAGGTCCCCTAGTTCCTGTCTCACCAATCAGTGGAAACAACTTTCCTTCCTCTTCATTATCTATCCCTTTCATAATTTTATATGTTTCTATAAGATCTCCTCTCATTCTTCTCAATTCCAGCGAGTACAGTCCCAGGCAACTCAATCTCTCCTCATAGTCTAAACCCCCTCATCTCTGGAATTAACCTGGTGAACCTACTCTGCACTGCCTCCAAAGCCAGTATATCCTTCCTCAATAAAAGTTGCTGGTGAATGCAGCAGGCCAGGCAGCATCTCTCAGAAGAGGTGTAGTCGACGTTTCAGGCCGAGACCCTTCGTCAGGACTAACTGAAGGAAGAGTGAGTAAGGGATTTGAAAGTTGGAGGGGGAGGGGGAGGGGGAGAACCAAAATGATAGGAGAAGACAGGAGGGGGAGGGATGGAGCCAAGAGCTGGACAGGTGATTGGCAAAAGGGGATACGAAAGGATCATGGGACAGGAGGTCCGGGAAGAAAGACAAGGGGATGGAGGGACCCAGAGGATGGGCAAGGGGTATATTCAGAGGGACAGAGGGAGAAAAAGGAGAGTGAGAGAAAGAATGTGTGTATAAAAATAAGTAACAGATGGGGTACGAGGGGGAGGTGGGGCATTAGCGGAAGTTAGAGAAGTCGATTTTCACGCCATCAGGTTGGAGGCTACCCAGACGGAATATAAGGTGTTGTTCCTCCAACCTGAGTGTGGCTTCATCTTTACAGTAGAGGAGGCCGTGGATAGACATGTCAGAATGGGAATGGGATGTGGAATTAAAATGTGTGGCCACTGGGAGATCCTGCTTTCTCTGGTGGACAGAGCGTAGATGTTCAGCAAAGCGGTCTCCCAGTCTGCGTCGGGTCTCGCCAATATATAAAAGGCCACATCGGGAGCACCGGACGCAGTATATCATCCCAGCGGACTCACAGGTGAAGTGTTGCCTCACCTGGAAGGACTGTTTGGGGCCCTGAATGGTGGTAAGGGAGGAAGTGTAAGGGCATGTGTAGCACTTGTTCCGCTTACACGGATAAGTGCCAGGAGGGAGATCAGTGGGGAGGGATGGGGGGGACGAATTGACAAGGGAGTCGCGTAGGGAGCGATCCCTGCGGAATGCAGAGAAAGGGGGGGGGAGGGAAAGATGTGCTTAGTGGTCGGATCCCGTTGGAGGTGGCGGAAGTTATGGAGAATAATATGTTGGACCCGGAGGCTGGTGGGGTGGTAGGTGAGGACCAGGGGAACTCTATTCCTAGTGGGGTGGCGGGAGGATGGAGTGAGAGCAGATGTACGTGAAATGGGGGAGATGCGTTTAAGAGCAGAGTTGATAGTGGAGGAAGGGAAGCCCCTTTCTTTAAAAAAGGAAGACATCTCCCTCGTCCTAGAATGAAAAGCCTCATCCTGAGAGCAGATGCGGCGGAGACGGAGGAATTGCGAGAAGGGGATGGCGTTTTTTCAAGAGACAGGGTGAAAAGAGGAATAGTCCAGATAGCTGTGAGAGTCAGTAGGCTTATAGTAGACATCAGTGGATAAGCTGTCTCCAGAGACAGAGACAGAAAGATCTAGAAAGGGGAGGGAGGTGTCGGAAATGGACCAGGTAAACTTGAGGGCAGGGTGAAAGTTGGAGGCAAAGTTAATAAAGTCAACGAGCTCTGCATGCGTGCAGGAAGCAGCGCCAATGCAGTCGTCGATGTAGCGAAGGAAAAGTGGGGGACAGATACCAGAATAGGCACGGAACATAGATTGTTCCACGAAGCCAACAAAAAGGCAGGCATAGCTAGGACCCATACGGGTGCCCATAGCTACACCTTTAGTTTTGAGGAAGTGGGAGGAGCCAAAGGAGAAATTATTAAGAGTAAGGACTAATTCCGCTAGACGGAGCAGAGTGGTGGTAGAGGGGAACTGATTAGGTCTGGAATCCAAAAAGAAGCGTAGAGCTTTGAGATCTTCCTGATGGGGGATGGAAGTATATAGGGACTGGACATCCATGGTGAAAATAAAGCAGTGGGGGCCAGGGAACTTAAAATCATCAAAAGTTTAAGAGCGTGAGAAGTGTCACGAACATAGGTAGGAAGGGATTGAACAAGGGGGGATAAAGCCGTGTCGAGGTATGCAGAAACGAGTTCAGTGGGGCAGGAGCAAGCTGAGACAGTAGGTCTACCAGGACAGGCAGGTTTGTGGATCTTGGGTAGGAGGTAGAAACGGGAAGTGCGGCAAGAGACAGGGTGAGAAGAGGAATAGTCCAGATAGCTGTGAATCAAGAGACAGGGTGAGAAGAGGGATAGTCCAGATAGCTGTGAAGCAATCCCCCTCTCGCAATTCCTCCGTCTCCGCCGCATCTGCTCTCAGGATGAGGCTTTTCATTCTAGGACGAGGGCGATGTCTTCCTTTTTTAAAGAAAGGGGCTTCCCTTCCTCCACTATCAACTCTGCTCTTAAACGCATCTCCCCCATTTCACGTACATCTGCTCTCACTCCATCCTCCCGCCACCCCACTAGGAATAGGGTTCCCCTGGTCCTCACCTACCACCCCACCAGCCTCCGGGTCCAACATATTATTCTCCATAACTTCCGCCACCTCCAACGGGATCCGACCACTAAGCACATCTTTCCCTCCCCCCCACTCTCTGCATTCCGCAGGGATCGCTCCCTACGCGACTCCCTTGTCAATTCGTCCCCCCCATCCCTCCCCACTGATCTCCCTCCTGGCACTTATCCGTGTAAGCGGAACAAGTGCTACACATGCCCTTACACTTCCTCCCTTACCACCATTCAGGGCCCCAAACTGTCCTTCTAGGTGAGGCAACACTTCACCTGTGAGTCCGCTGGGGTGATATACTGCGTCCGATTCTTCCGATGTGGCCTTTTATATATTGGCGAGACCCGACGCAGACTGGGAGACCGCTTTGCTGAACACCTACGCTCTGTCCGCCAGAGACAGCAGGATCTCCCAGTGGCCACACATTTTAATTCCACATCCCATTCCCATTCTGACATGTCTATCCACGGCCTCCTCTACTGTAAAGATGAAGCCACACTCAGGTTGGAGGAACAACACCTTATATTCCGTCTGGGTAGCCTCCAACCTGATGGCATGAACATCGACTTCTCTAACTTCTACTAATGCCCCACCTCCCCCTCGTACCCCATCTGTTACTTATTTTTGTACACACATTCTTTCTCTCACTCTCCTTTTTCTCCCTCTGTCCCTCTGAATATACCCCTTGCCCATCCTCTGCGTCCCCCCACCCCCCCTTGTCTTTCTTCCCAGTCCTCCTGTCCCATGATCCTCTCTTATCCCTTTTGCCTATCACCTGTCCAGCTCTTGGCTCCATCCCTCCCCCTCCTGTCTTCTCCTATCATTTTGGATCTCCCCCTCCCCCTCCAACTTTCAAATCCCTTACTCACTCTTCCTTCAGTTAGTCCTGATGAAGGGTCTCGGCCTGAAACGTCGACTGCACCTCTTCCTAGAGATGCTGCCTGGCCTGCAGCGTTCACCAGCAACTTTTATGTGTGTTGCTTGAATTTCCAGCATCTGCAGAATTCCTGTTGTTTATATCCTTCCTCAAGTAAGGAGACCAGAACTGCACACTGTACTCCAGACATGGCCTCAGCAGGACCTGTACAGCTGCAGCATAACTTCCCTGCTCTTAAATTCAATCCCTTTGGCAATGAAGTCCAACATCCCATTTACCTTCTTGATAGCCTGCTGCAGCTGCAAACAAACCTTTTGTGATTCATGCACAAGCGCTCCTAAATCCCTCTGCACAGCAGAATGCTGCAATCTTTTACTATTTAAATAATAATCTTCTCTTTCATTTGCCCTTCCAAAGTGGATGACCTCGCATTTACCAACATTGTATTCCATCTGCCAGACCCTTGCCCATTCACTTAACCTATCTACATCTCTCTGTATCCTCTGCACAATTTGTTTTTCCCCTCAATTTAGTATCATCAGCAAACTTACACTCTTCCAGATCATTAATGTATACCGTGAACAGTTGTGGGCCCAGCACCAACCCTGCGGCACACCGCTCACTACTGATTGCCAACCAGCGTAACACCCATGTATCACAACTCTCTGCTTTCTATTAGTTAACCAATCCTCTATCCATGCTAATACATCACTCCTAACTCTATGCATCCTTATCTTATGGATAAGTCTTTTACGCGGCACCTTATCGAACGCATTCTGGAAATCCGAGTAAATAATGTACATAGGACACTCAAAGCTGCTACACAGGTTGACTCTGTGGTTAAGAAAGCATACAGTTCATTGGCCTTCTTCAATTGTGGGATTGAGTTTAGGAGCCGAAAGGTAATGTTTCAACTACATAGGACCCTGGTCAGACCCCACTTGGAGTACTATGCTCAGTTCTGGTAGCCTCACTACAGGAAGGATGTGGAAGCCATAGAAAGGGTGCAGAGGAGACTTACAAGGATGTTGCCTGGATTGGGGAGCGTACCTTATGAAAACAGGTTGAGGGAACTCGGCCTTTTTTCCTTGGAGCGACGGAGGATGAGAGGTGACCTGATAGAGGTGTACAAGATGATGAGAGGCATTGATCGTGTGAATAGTCAGAGGCTTTTTCCCAGGGCTAAAATGGCTAGCACGAGAGGGAACAGTTTTAAGGTGCTTGGAAGTAGGTACAGAGGAGATGTCAGGGGTAAGTTTTTTACGCAGAGAGTGGTGAGTGCGTGGAATGAGCTGCTGGCGACGGTGGTGGAGGCCGATACAATAGTGACCTTTAAGAGACTCCTGAACAGGTACATGGAGCTCAGAAAAATAGAGGGCTATGGGTAAACCTAGGTAATTTCTAAGGTAAGCACATGTTCGGCACAGCTTTGTGGGCCGAAGGGCCTGTATTGTGCTGTAGATTTCCTATGTTTCTATCTGTTCCTCTCTATCCACTGCACTCGTTATATCCTCAAAGAACTCCCGTAAGCTTTTCAAACAGGACCTGCTCTTACTGAATCCATGCTGAGCCTTCCTGATGGATCCATTTCTTTCCAGATGCCTCACTATTTCTTCTTTAGTGATAGCTTCAAGCATTTTCCCAACGACATATGTTAAACTAACTGGCCTATAGTTACCTGCCTTTTGCCTACATCCTTTTTTGAACAGTGGTGTGGCATTTGCCGTCTTCCAATCCGCCGGGACCTGCCCAGAGTCCAGAGAATTTTTGTAAATTATCACCAAAGCCTCTATTATAATTTCTGCCATTTCTTTCAGTACCCTGGAATGCATTCCATCAGGACCAGGGGGCTTGTCTATCTTCAGGCCCACAGGTTTGTGCAGCATTAATTGTGATAGCTATTGTATCGAGGTCCTCACTTCCCATCGCATCCATAACATCTCTCTTTGGCATGTTAGATGTGTTCTCCACTGTGAAGACTGACAAAACAGTCGTTCAAAGCCTCTGTCGTCTCCTCATTACCCAATATCAATTCCCGCTTCTCATCCTCCAAGGGACCTACGTTATCTTTAGCCATCCTTTTCCGCTTTGTATAGTTATAAAAACTTTTACTATCTGTTTTTATATTTGCGCTAGTTTATTTTCATAATCTATCTTATCTTTTTTTATTGCTCACTTAGTGATTCTTTGTTACGTTTTAAAGTTTTCCCAATTTTCCAGTTTCCTGCTACCCTTGCCAACTTAGTACACACGAGCTTTTGGTTTAGTGCCTTCTTTATTTCTTTAGTTATCCAAGGCTGGCTCTCCCCACCTTTACTGTCCTTGCTTTTAACTGGAATGTACTTTTGTTGAGCACCGTAAAAATTCTCTTTGAAAGTCTTCCACTGTTCCTCAACCTTCCACCATTTAGCTTATGTTCCCAGTCTACACTAGCCAAATCCTCCCATTGTAGTCTCCATTGTTTAGGCATAATACACAGGTTTTTGATCGAAATATTGCATTCTGCATTTGTATGAGAAACTCAATCATACTGTGATCACTCTTTCCAAGGGGATCCCTAACTACAAGATCACTAGTTTTACCTGTCTCATTGCACAGGACCAGATCTAAGATAGCACGTTCCCTTGTAACATGCTGTTCAAGAATGTTCAGAATGTTCATGCTGTTCAACGTGTTGCTTGGGAAGATTGAACTTGACCATGAACATTCTCCCAAACTTCTACAGAATAACTATAGAAAGTTTCCTTAGGGTTGCATCTCAGCCTGATATAGTAACTTTTTTGCTCTGAAAGATGGATATTGCAGAGAGACTTGTAAACACAGCCCAGTCCATCAGAGACTAATCAATTCCTTCCATCGAGTCCATCTTCACGGTGCATTGCTTAAAAAGTCTAGTTATGTTATCAAGTATGCCTACTGCCCTGGCCATTCCCTTTTCTCTGTTCTACCTTCTGGGAGAAGATGCAGGAGTTTGAAAGCACAGGACTCCATATTCTCGTCCCCAGCTATCAGACTTCAGAACTAATCTCCAGTTCCACATCCCCTTCCCAGTGTTGTTGCCAAATTTGCAAACTCTAAATTCTCTTTTTGGTATTAATTCCATTAGTGTCACTTTAGAATTTCTGTTTGATCTGGTTCAGACTGCACTGCAATCTTTGCCCCATTCTCTTGTTTTGTGGTTGTCATTATTATTGTGATGTACACTACAGTGAGCTTCACGTGAGTAAATAAGTTATTTACACTCTAGTTTCTATGACAGTAAACTAACCTGAAAGTGAAATCTGATCTTTGTTAAACATGCAGGAGAAGGTGAAACTTTTATTACTCGAATGTTCAGAGAGGGCCTGAATCATGATGATTGTATTTGTAAATGTAAGGGGTTTCTTCTTTTATGTTACTGCGTAGGCTAATTAAAATGGCTTCTTTGTTATATTAACTGCTGAGGAAGTCCTCCCGCTAGCAGTTCGTTTGGATTATGTTATTGATAAGAGAGCGAACGAACCAATTGGGATAGATGTTATTCTTTCTAGTGTGTCTGTAAGTTATTTCGATGTGCGGGTTTTGGGGCAGAAGGTGCGAGAGAGAAAGAGAGGATGGACAAGATGCTGTGAGTCGGTTAACGGGGTTGGACCCCGAGCAGGAGTCCGAGGTCCAGGGTGTTCGGCGAGGAGAGGAGACGGAGACGAATTCGTGTGGACCGTCTGGTCGACCACCGTTGTTGGTCCCAGGCGGCAGGTCGAGGTGGTCTGAGGGGATTGCAGGGTGAAGAAGGAAGGTCCTGAGCTCCAACTGTTCGTGCATGAAGAGATTGAACTTTGATAAGTGTAGCGCCTTTTATCTTCCTTTTATATTCTATCTCTATTAATTATATAGTTACAATAATATCTATAAACTGTAATTCATTTAATTGTATCTGGTGTGCTGTCTATTATTTGGCGGGGTGGGATACATCACACAGCATCCACACAAACGTTATTACCAAGTTTGGCGGGGCCGAGGGCTGTTTCCCTAGACGACAGCGAGCTGAGCGACCCTGAGGCTTGCCGGGGGGGGGTGGGGGGGGGCTACATAAAGATGAGCATATAATATGTATCATCAATTCCCTGACCTGGATATGACTCAGCAGATCATGTTCCATCCAAAGAACAGTCTAGTGAAGGCGTTCCCAACTTTTTTTATGCCATGGACCTCGATCTTTAACCCAGAGGTCCACGAATCCTAGGTTGGGAACCCCTGGTCTAATGTTTGCTGTTGTCATCATAAATCTAATGTCATGACTGAAATCCACAGACAAGCCAGCATTGCCTTCACCACTGTGTTGGTCTCAGACTTTTTATCAAAACCTAATCTGTAATTCAAATTATGCTTAGAGTTAGGACTTCTATATTTTAATAGTAACCTTTTAAATTCAGAACTACATCTAAATTTTGCATTTTGCGCATTTCATTCAGTGGTCACACGTGGACTTTTTGTTCTGGCCCCGTTCACTTTTTTTTATTAATGATATTTCAGTTCTTTGAATATTCTGCTCTTGTGTTATCCTTTCCTGCTTTACTGCATTCTGGCTGACTTCGGGAGTCTGTTGGAGGGAAATGAGTAACTAAGCTTATAAATAACAATGTAAAGCTTTAAACACTCGCTGCTTTTAATTAGGTTACCTAGAGGACACCGAGTTTTTAATTTCTTTAGCTGTAAAAGCCAGAAGAGAAATCTTAACAGCTGTTAAGTGAGGAAACCTCGCCTCTCATGGTAAAGGACAGTGTTAAAGTCATGGAGCTGCAAGAGTATGCCAGTATTTCCACCTGTTGCTCTAGCAATCCAAGCAATCCATAGACCACGTGAACGCATAATGATGCTGAGTCTAATGAGTTGTTAGTTATTAACTTCACATTATCTTGAAATTGCTAGATTTGAAATCTGCCAAGAGCTCTAATTATGTGAATGCAAACTATTTATAGCAGTTGATTCTCACTAATAAGTGTTTATAGAGTGTATCAGAAGATATATACCACTGATTCTTGAGAATTTGGGTAAAACAGGTTTTAATTTTGAAAAGAAAAAAATTTAAACGTTAAGAAAACTAAACTTATATGTTTATAGAACAAGGTCTCAGCAATCAAGTAATATTTTGGTGTAACCTCCTGATTTTGTAATTTTTTCAGAAAGTATGTGTTTTTCCTGTCATTACTTAGTTTTTGTCAACACAGTCAGACACAATAAAAAGCTAATTATTCCTATTTATTTAGTCTTTTATAGATTTAGAGCTTCTAAATCATTGTGTCTACACCATAGATACACTTATATGCTGTTAAATATTGAATATTCACTTTTGTTAATTTTTTATACTATTTCACGTGTACTCCTTTAAAAACTCCTACAAAACTCATGCAACTTTTATCATTAGCATTAAATATACAAAATAACAATTTTGGACATAAAAACACATTTTTAATTTTAAAGAGACGATTACTTTAATAAATCAACTGTTTTGGCGGAACAGATTGTCGGCATATTAATTTAAAATAAAGAAAGTTCCATCTGACGGTGGTGACGAAGACCTGACAGTGGTGGCACCGGCCAAATTACAACAAACCATTCCAACCTTTTCACCACTCAAGTCAATGCTTCCTTGCTGAACAACTTTATTTAACAATTTGGTAAAACAAATAACAATTTGTCATGTACATTTTATCCTTCTGTAAATATTAACAACAACAATAGACAATAGGTGCTGGAGTAGGCCATTCAGCCTTCGAGCCAGCACTGCCATTCACTGTGATCGTGGCTGATCATCCACAATCAGTATCCAGTTCCTGCCTTATCCCCATAATCTTTGATTCGGCTATCTTTAAGAGCTCTATCCGTCTCTTTCTTGAAAGCATCCAGAGACTTGGCCTCCACAGCCTTATGGGGCAGAGCATTCCATATATCCACCACTCTCTGGGTGAAAAAGTTTTTCCTCAACTCTGTTCTAAATGGCCTACACTTTATTCTTAAACTGTGGCCTCTGGTTCTGGGCTCACCCATCAGCGGGAACATGCTTCCTGCCTCCAGCGTGTCCAATCCCTTAATAATCTTATACGTTTCAATAAGATCCCCTCTCAGCCTTCTAAATTCCAGAGTATACAAGCCCAGTCGCTTCAATCTTTTGACATACGACAGTCCCGCCATCCCGGGAATTAACCTTGTGTACCTACGCTGCACTCCCTCAATAGCAAGAATGTCCTTCCTCAAATTTGGAGACCAAAACTGCACACAGTACTCCAGGTGTGGTCTCACCAGGGCCCTGTACAGCTGCAGAAGGACCTCTTTGCTCTTATACTCAGTTCCCCTTGTTATGAAGGCCAGCATGCCATTAGCTTTCTTCACTGCCTGCTGTACTTTCATGCTAGCTTTCAGTGACAGACGTACAAGAACACCTAGATCTCGTTGTACTTCCCCTTTTCCTAACTTGACTCCATTTAGATAATAATCTGCCTTCCTGTTTTTACCACCAAAGTGGATAACCTCACATTTATCCAGATTAAACTGCATCTGCCCACTCACCCAGCCTGTCCAAGTCACCCTGCATTCTCATAACATCCTCCTCACATTTCACACTGCCACCCAGCTTTGTGAAATCGGCAAATTTGATAATGTTACGTTTAATTCCCTCATCTAAATCATTATTATTTATTGTAAACTGCTGCGGTCCCAGCACTGAACCCTATGGTACCCCACTGGTCACCACCTGCCGTTCCGAAAGGGACCCGTTAATCACTACTCTTTGTTTTCTGTCAGCCAGCCAATTTTCAATCCATGTTAGTATTCTGCCCCCAATACCATGTGCCCTAATTTTGCCCACTAATCTCCTATGTAGGACTTTATCAAAGGCTTTCTGAAAGTCCAGGTACCCTACATCCACTGGCTCTCCCTTGTCCATTTTCATAGTTACATCCTCAAAAAATTCCAGAAGATTAGTCAAGCACGATTTCCCCTTCGTAAATCCGTGCTGACTTGGACCGATGCTGTTACTGCTATCCAGATGTGTCGTAATTTCATCTTTTATAATTGACTCCAGCATCTTTCCCACCACTGACGTCAGGCTAACCAGTCTATAATTCCCTGTTTTCTCTCTTCCTCCCTTCTTGAAGAGAGGGACAATATTAGCTGCCCTCCAATCCACAGGAACTGATCCTGAATCTAAAGAACATTGGAAACAACAAAATAAAAACTACAGTACAACTGCAATGTTTAAACATAAACATCAGAAAACACACTAGGAACTAAAAAAAAACCATCCATTTCTGGTCTTGAAAATCTTCGAAAACGTTCAGTCAGCTTTATCAGGAAGTAGACGATTAATATGCTCCTCCTCTATGAAGTCCATGACTTCAGCTGACAGGTGGTAGATCTCCCTCGTCCTGCTTGCACGACCCGATGATGATGGCTCCATCAGTCTGATCAAAATATCTTCAACTGGTACGATGCACGTATCCTTTCCACCTGGTTTTGGAAGGAAGCGCGTGTTGGGCCCATGAGGGTGGAAAAACTCCACTTGAATATCTTGATATTGAGCATCCACAGTGACAGCCTTTGCTAACCACCAAGTTTGGTCATAAGTGACTGAAAGCCAATCTCCACAATTAATGACACCAGCAGATATATCTGCCGTGGTCCTGTCAGGACCACTCTGGGGTTCCTGTTCCATTTCCTCCATCAGCATTGTCAAAGGCCCTCTGTTCTTTCCCATTGTGGTAGGGCCATCATTCTCCTCAGCCTGTACCCTGGCATGTCAACTGTCAACTGAAATGTTGTTGGGCTGAAACACTGGCACATCTGTGGCTCACTGCAGAAACATGATCTGCAATGGATGCTGTTTCTGTAAGGTATGACCTGATGGATTTTCCTCGTTGCTGGTATAGGTTTTAGTGGTTGAGAAAGGAGTGCATCATATGTCTGCATGTCACCTTCAGCAATATGATAGAGCTGAGTACTGCAAAGGCTTCTCCCAACCATCTCATGGAAGTTCTTGCCATTCATAATGTCATTCCCCCGAAGTACAAGGTTGCCTGCAGTCCTTTTCACAGTTCCCCTAATGCCATCTGGAGCTCCCTTCTCATGTGAAGTGCAAAGAAGTTCCAAGTTGTTCTCTGAAAAGTGTTGGAGGAACATTGCAGACGAGAGAGAAGTTCTTCTTGTTTTTGCTTGCTGGGGCCATCTGACCAAAATTGAATGGAATAAACTTTTGGAAATTTTAAATGAATATCTCTGATGACTGGTTCCATGTGAGTCCAAATGGCAGAAGCAACCTGTCGCTTGGATTCTGATATTGTACAAAATCCTGCTTTCTCTTCTTTTGTGTAGCACATGCCAGTGTGCAGATTGAGCTGTGGGAGGTTCTGACCAAAATGGCATGACTGTACCTCAGAACTATATTTGCATTTCCATGTCTCAGAGAAGTCCACATGCACAATTACAGTGCTTTCATTGCAGTTCTGTATCATGCTCCTGTATTCCCTGGACTGGTTCTGAACCAAGCACACGTGTTGTTGCTTCACTCTTTAGTTTGTCTTCGTACAGTTTGATGAGCTCTGCCAGTGTGCCATTGCGCTTCACAAGTCTTGTATTGTAGTGAATTCCACCTGCTGTTTGGTCCTGGACTCGTTCCCATTGCTGCCACTCAACATCGGTCAACTTCTGCTGTGGGGTGAGAAGTGTGTGCTTGTGGAGACACTGGGTGCAGCAGCGCAGAAGACATGCCTCGCTTGTCTAAGAACAACAAACAAATTCAAAACTATCCTTTAATTTGCTAGATTTGACAATACCATATGCTCTTAGGACCTTAAATGTCAGCTTTGCATTTTCATGGTGTTGGCATTGGCATGTTTTTTGATCTGATGGCTTTGGTGCTGTGACATGGAATGAATGAAAAACTGAGTTTTACAGTTGGTTCCTTTTTGATGAACTTTCTGTGGAGGCTGAATATTGTGTCAGTCAGAATCATTCTTTATTTTCTTCCGTGTTATCATGTCCTGTTTGTCAGTCGTTATTCGTCATTATGGCAGAAATACTGAAACATCTGGGTTATTGTTTGAATGTAAGTGGTTTTTTTGTCGGTAGTCCTTCTCTTTCGCAGTGTGTTGTATGTCAGCCTGAACTGCTTTGTCTGGTGTATTAGGCGATATTTCTTCGGAACCCTGCCTGACAGAGTCAAGTTCTTTGATTTTTTGAGCAGACTGTAAATTATTTTTGTTTTGATTAAATTCTTGAATGAGAGAGTTGTGGAAGAACAGGGTTTTCTTGATGGAGGGGTTTTTGAGTTTGCTTCCCTGTAGCATCTGCTCTGTTTTTTTTGGTGATTCTTGTGTTTTTTATTTCTAGTTTGCTTTCGTTGCCAACACTTTTTCAGTTTGTTCCTTGAAGTTTATCTTTCAAAGCTTTCATCTCTCTCAAGTATCTTGCCCTTGTTTTCTTTCTTTCCCTTTCTCCTGCTATAGACTGCCTACTGCGAGCTGGCTCCTGTATAGTCTGATCCAATGGACTATCTGGGGGAGTTTCTGGGCGTTCTGGGCCCTTTCTCTTACGCTCTCTTGACTCTTGCTGTCTACGTTTCCACACCTTTCTCTTACTCCCCTTTTCCCTTTCATTCAAATCACTGATTGCTTTTATCTTCCCATCCTCTACTCTCTTCTTCCATCCTTGCTTTTCCTTTCTCAGGTATTCCTCCTTTAACTCTGGCTCATTATACTCTTTCCGCTTTTTTTGGTATTCCCTGTTTCTTCTCCTTCGGTCCTCCACTGATAGCTGCTGCCTAGCCATAACTTCCTAAAATACATAAAAGGAAGGTCAGAATTTAATAGAATTACTATGAAATTGTGCAAAATTACTATGAATTTAATTATGTTTAATTTGGTGAAATTTTATAAAATGACTATGAAATGGTGCAACTAAATTCAGTTTTGGTTTCAGTCACTGGGGATACATATAGTAAGGAAATATTGTCGGCCTGTGTGTGGAGGAAATAAAGGGGAAATTATGTATATTATAAATAAAGAGGTTAATGAAACATTACAAGCCATATTACTATTTATTGTGATCATAAATTATATTCAAGCCTCCATTGAGGATGATTTGAATGTTTTTGTCACCGTCAAACTATGTGTCACTACTGTCAGACAGAAAACCTGACGGTTTGACATCTGAAGGTGGTAACAAAACACACTTTTTTACGTGACATGCATGAGTTGTACAGGAGCCATCTTGTTTTCCCTCTGTTGCTAACTGCCTCTGGCCTCTGCTTAAAATGCATAAATCTATGTCACAATTTAAAATCTTTCTATACAAAAGAGACAGTGTTGACACGTCATGGTTGTGACAGTCGCAACATCAATAAATATGTAAAAATAGTGAACTTACAGGAGCTTGTTTGACTTTGTTGCATTTAGCAGATGTGGAGGGTGGAAAGGGGGTCCTCAGGAATATAGTTGACCATGTGGTTGCCTGATTTTATTGTTTTTTTATATAAATATCTGACGGTGTTGAGAAAAACTTGGGACACATTTTGAGCAAACACAAAATAAGAGTAAATATTGTTGAAAATTCATTGCTTTTAGTTTTAAAGCATATTTTCACTCTACTCTTTAATCTTGCATATATATTATACATTTTAAATGATCTTTTTCCACACTTTTTTATCAAATTGAAATGATAATCTCTTGTCTGAGGATAACCAATTTTGTGGGTACTGGGCTATCATATATAATTCAGAAAATTAAAAACAAACGTATGAAAAAAATGTTGCATTTGTGCAAAAGGCCCTCAGATGATCAACCCTCATTATTTTAAATAAGAAAATGTTATTAATTTTCAACGGAATTAGCGGGACCTGTTTTCACCAAAGTCTCAAGAATCAGTGATACCTAGAAATGCTGTGAATGTTGAAATTATCCATATGACACATCCCTCTGCTAATTAGAAGATGTTACCTCATCTTAAATAATACTTCTCAGACTGTTTGCTAATGAGTTTGCCCATATCTTAGTAAGTCTTCTGTCTCTTCATCAGGATGGGTACTCTCCCCACTGTTTATTGTGTCTGAGACAGTGTAGGAATCACTTTAATAGCACACCTATTGGAATTTGCAGACCTGAATTACCTTTGCCTGAAATACACAGTGACATTCTCTTAGAAGTTTATTGTCACTTAAGCAGAAATGCACAGACTAAACATCAGTCGTCTTGAGTCCAGGTGGACAAACAGCAAAAACTCCTTTGTTCATTATATCTTCTTCCCATTTGATTGCAATGCTTCGTTCGACTGACTGTTCTGAAACACCAAAGAAGAAAATGCTATCACTATTGTGTCTAGATTTCCTTTATGGTTGTCACATGAACATCTCACTGATTGTTCCTTTGAGGCATCACTGTACTGTTTACTGTTGAATCAAAGCTTAGCACGATCATTTCATTGCAAACATCACTAATTGAAATTAAAGGGTATTTTATTGGAAGGTGGTGTGCAATCTTTCTATAGCAAATCAAAGTTCACCCTTGGTTGCTAGCTGTCTTTTGTAAATTTCTGTGTCTCTGTTTATCACCAAATAGTTTCATATTTCAAGTTATGTTACATCCTCAGTCACTTAAGTTGCCTATTTTATATAACAAGAGTCTTAAGATTACTAGATCCTTTTTCAAGAGTCTCAAGAGCTTCAAAATGAATGATTTCAAACAAAAGTTCAAAGTATAAAGTAATTTTTATTATCAAAGTACATATATGTCACCATCTAAAGCCCTAAGATTAATTTTCTTGTGGGCATACTCAACAACTCTATCGAATTGTAACCATAAAAGAATCAAAGGTCATCCTCGAAACTGGGGCTGTCAACCAGAGTGCAGAAGGCAACAAACTGCAAATGCCAAAAGAAAGAAACAATAATATAAATAAGTACGAATATAGATACAAACAATTAAGTATATAAAGGTAAACAACAGGAATTCTGCAGATGCTGGAAATTCAAGCAACACACATCAAAGTTGCTGGTGAACTCAGCAGGCCAGGCAGCATCTCTAGGAAGAGGTACAGTCGACGTTTCGGGCCGAGACCCTTCGTCAGGACTAACTGAAGGAAGAACTAGTAAGAGGTTTGAAAGTGGGAGGGGGAGGGGGAGATCCAAAATGATAGGAGAAGACAGGAGGGGGAGGGATGGAGCCAAGAGCTGGACAGGTGATAGGCAAAAGGGATACGAGAGGATCATGGGACAGGAGGTCCGGGAAGAAAGACAAGGGCGGGGGAGGACCCAGAGGATGGGCAAGGGGTATAGTCAGAGGGACAGAGGGAGAAAAAGGAGAGTGAGAGAAAGAATGTGTGTATAAAAATAAGTAACAGATGGGGTACAAGGGGGAGGTGGGGCATTAGCGGAAGTTAGAGAAGTTGATGTTCATGCCATCAGGTTGGAGGCTACCCAACGGAATACAAGGTGTTGTTCCTCCAACCTGAGTGTGGCTTCATCTTTACAGTAGAGGAGGCCGTGGATAGACATGTCAGAATGAGAATGGGATGTGGAATTAAAATGTGTGGCCACTGGGAGATCCTGCTTTCTCTAGTGGACAGAGCGTAGGTGTTCAGCAAAGCGGCCTCCCAGTCTGCGTCGGGTCTCGCCAATATATAAAAGGCCACATCGGGAGCACCAGACACAGTATATCACCCCAGCGGACTCACAGGTGAAGTGTTGCCTCACCTGGAAGGACTGTTTGGGGCCCTGAATGGTGGTAAGGGAGGAAGTGTAAGGGCATGTGTAGCACTTGTTCCGCTTACACGGATAAGTGCCAGGAGGGAGATCAGTGGGGAGGGATGGGGGGGACGAATGGACAAGGGAGTTGCGTAGGGAGCGATCCCTGCGGAATGCAGAGAGAGGTGGGGAGGGAAAGATGTGCTTAGTGGTGGGATCCCGTTGGAGGTGGCGGAAGTTACGGAGAATAATATGCTGGACCCGGAGGCTGGTGGGGTGGTAGGTGAGGACCAGGGGAACCCTATTCCTAGTGGGGTGGTGGGAATATATAAAGGTATTTGCTTAGCCACATAATGTTATTGAGCTAGTTAGCAAAAGAAAAGGCATAAGTAGGAAGTTTTAAGGAGCATTTAAAACAAGGGAAAAGAGGTAGGGAGAAAGAGTAGAGTAATGTGTAAATTCTCGAGCCTTGTCAACGGAAGCCCACCTTCCAACAGAGGTATGCCCACACTTCCAGATGCTCAAGAGGTTATGTTTTGAATGAGAACAAATAATAACACAGGGGAAAACAAAGACTAAGATGGCTTTGAAAAGAAACAGCTTCGCTTCGATTTTAACTTTAATTTTCATAAAGGTGTACAAGATGATAAGAGGCATATATAGAGTGGACAGCCAGTGTCTTTTATCCCCAGGGCGGCAAAGGCTAGTGCAAGAGGACATCATTTAAAGGTGATTGGAGGAAAATGTAGGGTGATGTCAGAGGTAGGTTTTTAAACACAGAGAGTGGTAAATACATGGAATGCACTGCCAGAGGTGGTAGTAGAGGCAGATACATTAGGGTCATTTAAGAAACTCTTAGGTGCATAGATGAAATAAAAAGCGGAGGGCTATGTAGAAGGGAAGCATTAGATTGATCTTGAAGTCAGTTAAAATGTTGGCACAACATTGTGTGCCAAAGGCCCTGTACTGTGCTGCATTGTTCTATGTTCTTAACCACAAGTATTTGGAGGTCAGCAAACACAGGAGCAATTGGTGTGGGTTAGGACAGGCAATAGGGATTTGGGTAACTTTAATGAAGGTGGTTAAAATACACACAACGGGCTGATTGAATGAAGCTTTACTCATCATCACTGACATTTGAATTGGGTCCTTCCTTCACCTGCTTTTTACTTATCCATAGTCCTGCCTTGTGTCTCCATATATTTTTTGTAGTTTGCACTCTGTACTTCCATTTAAAGGTTCCCACTTTTATTTTATAATTTCAGAAGTTTGAGCTGGACCATTCCCCCAAGAATAGTAACTATTTTATCCTTGAACAAGTACACACTGAACATGTTTTTCTCAGTGCAGGTCTTTTCAGTATGATTATCTCATTCATCGATTAACAAGTCCATTGATTTCAATTGCTTGTCTTAGTACTCATTGATTCCAATGGTTTCTGTAGGGTGATTAATGCTTAATTTTCTTTAGACTCCTCTGTACTAAAGGTTCCTAATCCACGTGCTTTAAATATCTTAACAACAGAATCATAAAAGACTTGCAACGCAACAGGAGACTGGAGAATCCATCATGTCCCTGGTGGTTGAAAGAGAGGCTCTCCCCCAGTCTTTCAGGTCTACTTCTATAAACCTGCAGGACACAACTCTTCCTGTGCAAATCAAGGCTCAGATTAAATGTGAGTTGGTTTCTGCCTCCACCACCATTCAGGCAGTGAGTTCCTTGTATCTTTTACCCTCTGGGTGAAAATGGCTTTCCTCCCTCCCCTCTGACCAAACTAATTTAAATCTATGTTCCCTGGTGTTTACGCACTATATTTAGGCTCTTCATAATCCCATACACTGCAATTAAGACTCCTTGTAGTTAATCTATCAATAGATTCATGATTATTTGTACTAGTTAAGGACCTTAAACCTTGCAAACAGTCTCCTACTCACATTGTTGACAGACAGAGTCAATAGGAATTGTACCTTCAACAATATCAGCAGATATGGTCAAAAATGGTTTTTCTGAATTTTACTAAAACCTATTTGGACACCTATAACCACACAATTCTGAGAACAAATCTTTCAAGACTCTAGTTAACACTTACCAACAATTTCAGTATCCAATAAACATGTTTTGAATTACTATTTTGACAGTTGTCTGTTCCCAGTACCATACCAGCTAGCCAGCATACAGTTGGGTGAAGTTACAAATTTAGGAATGAAGTTGGAATTGTTCTGTAATATCACTTCAGGCTTGCTGCAGGAATCCTGATACACTTAATGTGAAGACGTTAAAGTCTTCATCAGTGGAAGCAGGAGTCTAGTTCTTGAAATGAAAAATGGGACTGGATGACAGAAACAAATCAATGCCAACAACTTCCCCAGATCAACACCCCCACCATCAAGGTCTTACTTGCAGTCATTTTGCACTGTTGGCTTGGTCACATCATTCGTCTATCTGACACAGGACCCCTGGAACATATGCTCTATTCCAAGCTCCAGAAAATTACCGAGCTATGCACAAAATTTCCTTGAAGACATTTCCACTGACAACTGGGAAACATTGGCCCATGATCACTCAGAGTGGAGAAGGAGCATTCAGGATGGTCTTGAAAACTCTGGGAATACAGACCCACTGCATAAGCAGAGGAAGAAGTGCCTGACCTCACAGACTACCTATCCACCTGTTCCATCGGCTGCCTCCTGCCCATCTGTGGAAGAGACCGTGGTCCCCACACTGGCTCCATCAGCCACTACAGAGCCCAGAAGAATCTCAGTGGAAGCAAGTTATTCTCAATCCCAAGGGATTGCCTATGAGGTCCTATACATTGCTGCTTTCTATGTCATCAGTGAAAAAGTAATATACAACAAAACACCATGGAAGATTGCAGCTCAGGAGATGTCAGCTAAGCCATTGTCTATTTGCTACTCCTTGGCCGTAACAACCTTTGTTTCTAGTACTTATCTACCTTATCATGGGTTGGTAAATTTGCTGATGACACAAAGGTTGGGGGTGTTGTGGATAGTGTGGAGGGCTGTCAGAGGTTACATCAGGACATTGATAAGATGCAAAACTGGGCTGAGAAGTGACAGGTGGAGGTCAACCCAGAAAAGTGTGAGGTGGTTCATTTTGGTAGGTCAAATATGATGGCAGAATATAGCATTAATGGCAAGACTCTTGGCAGTGTGGAGGATCAGAGGGATCTTGGGGTCCGAGTCCATAGGACACTCAAATCTGCTGCGCAGGTTGTCTTTGTGGTTAAGAAGGCATACGGTGTATTGGCCTTCTTCAATCGTGGGATTAAGTTTAGGAGCTGAGAGGTAATGTTGCAGCTATATAGGACCCTGGTCAGACCACAATTGGAGTACTGTGCTCAGTTCTGGTCGCCACACTACAGGAAGGATGTGGAAACCACAGAAAGGGTGCAGAAGAGACTTACAAGGATGTTGCTTGGATTGGGGAGCATGCCTTATGAGAATAGGTTGAGTGAACTCAGCTTT
This sequence comes from Mobula birostris, assembly GCF_030028105.1. NCBI lineage: Eukaryota > Metazoa > Chordata > Chondrichthyes > Myliobatiformes > Myliobatidae > Mobula > Mobula birostris. The sequence goes on from NC_092394.1 coordinate 42,796,652, forward strand.
TTTTCCTTGGAGTGATGGAGGATGAGAGGTGACCTGATAGAGGTGTATAAGATGAGAGGCATTGATCATGTGGATAGTCAGAGGATTTTCCCCAGGGCTGAAATGGCTAGGACAAGAGGGCACAGTTTTAAGGTGCCTGGAAGTAGGTACAGAGGAGATGTTAGGGGCAATTTTTTTTTATGCAGAGAGTGGTGAGTGCGTGGAATGGGCTGCCGGCAACGGTGGCGGAGGTGGATACGATAGGGTCTTTTAAGAGACTCCTGGACAGGTACATAGAGCTCAGAAAAATAGAGGGCTATGGGTAACCCTAGGTAATTTCTAAGGTAAGGACGTGTTCAGCACAGCTTTGTGGGCCAAAGGGTCTGTATTGTGCTGTAGGTTTTCTATGTTGCTATGTACCAGAAAGATGCACGAGCCTCTGGTATTTCAACATAAAATCCATGCCAATGGATCTCTGAAGAATTCTCTCCCAATTCCATTATCTCCAACTTGGGTTTTATTAGTGAAATCATTTATAGATAAATGAAATAATCCTTTCCATAAACTCCCTTAATCCCCATCTAGCCAAGAAAAACAGACTAGATGATATTGATAAATATGTTGCTGTTAATTGAATAATTATTTATCTATTAATGCTACTTCAAAAAGAAGCAGCAGCAGAGATTTTTGCTGGTTCAGTACTCTGGATGCATTATGGTGTCATATGGTCAGTAAACTTTCCTTTAGCAACCAATTCTCTTTAATGATGACTTATTGAGTTTTAGAATCCCAAGTTAACTTTGTATATTGGGACTAACTCAATATTGAAAGATAAATTTGCCAGCAGGTGCTGTATTCAAAAGATTGTGTTTTACACTTAGGAGAAGCTAGCCAGCATCACAAACCTGAGTGGCTGCTCATTCTGATTGTCTTTGAAAGCAAAGTCAATATAATTGTTTCTATGGGATGACCCTGAGCTTTCCATTGCCTGTCACTTTAAATTTTTATCCCATTTCCTTTTTGATTGGTCCCTCTGTGGTTTCCTGTGTTATTACAATGAGACCTGACTCAGGCCTGAGGAGCAACAGCTCATAATCCATCTGGGCACGTTGCAGCCTTCCATACTCAACATCAAATTTTCCAAATTTATGACAATTTCCTTTCCCTGTCTGTATTAAAATTGACCATTTCCACCGCAGATCCTCAGTCTGTGAGGTTGACTAAGTTTTTCGCTGTCTTCTTTAGTACAACTGCTGGATGCCCACAGTCCCTCTATAAGCAATGTGCAACAGAGACAAAGAAGCATTATCAGCTACATTGAGTCCCGATAAAGTGTGTCAACCCAATGTGTCCACAGATACTGCCTGACCTGCTGAGTTCTTCCAACTTCTTGTATGTTGGTCCAGATTTGCAGAACCTGCAGTCTCCTGCATCTCTGTAACCATCTTCTCAATGTCCCCGTTTCACAAGACATCAGCATTACTCAAATCAGCTCAGGCACTGGTGACTGGGCAGATTAAGGATTACTGGGTAAGGTTGTTTATTTTTAAAAATTCATTTAATGCTAAAGCAAGGTAACAAACCCTGTCAATTTGTGCCGTCCAATTACACCCGCGTGATCAATTAACCTACTAACCAGCACATCTTTGGAATGTAGGACGAAATCGGAGAACATTGAGAAAACCCTTGTGGTCACAGGGAGAAAGTACAAACTTCTTACAGACAGTGGTAGAATTGAACCTGGCCCACTGGTGCTGTAAGAGTTTTATGCTAACCACTACACTACCGTGCTGCCCTATCTGTAGACCCTCTGTAAGTAGGTAAGGTCATCTGTAATCTGTAACTCCTTACTATGCTTTCTCGCTGTAGGAAGAGAAGCTAGCTACTTCTTTTACCATTGTCCTTTGACGTCAGCAGAAACATAATCTGTCATGATGCAGGTGTGGACAGCTGCGAACACATCCAAAGTTTAGACTTTTTCAGATCACCTCAATTCTCATAAAACTACTTTTCCATGTTTTTCTGGACTATTGTGTGGTATAGTTTCTGTGAGGAAACTGGCCACAGCCAGCCATCAGATTGCTGCATTTGTTCACGGTTTTGCCCATCCATCTGCTGAAATCTCCACATAGGCTTTATGTTGATATCCAGGATGCATGAGAAACCCTGTGCAGACAAAGTTGAAATAATTGATTGTGATATGTTATTACTATATGGATAACACCTCAACACCTTTGGACTGTGTGAGGAAACCGGAACACCCGGAGGAAACCCATGCAGTCACGGGAGGATGTAGGCAGAGGTGTCTGACAACATGATGTGAGAGAAGTTTTGAAGAAAGAAATCACCCTTTGAAATCAATGATGCAAATCTCCATGGCCCCCTCTCAACTAGAAACATCAACAACAGGTTTATAGCTTTCTTGACAGTGGAGGACTCAAATTTAATTGAAAAGTGGTTCACTTAGTGATTCTGTCAAGTAATAAATTACACTGGCATAATTTTATGAAGATCCAGTGCTGAGAAATTGTAAGTGACAGAGGAAGGTTCCAGCCCTAATTAAATAATCAATGTGCTGAACACATGTCATTTTGAGCAGACCATTTGAGAATGACAGAGATTCTGACCTTTGCCTTGCACAGAATGAATTTCTGTATCCCTTACAAAATGACAGTCTGTTTGGCAAAGCTACGCATCTTATACAGCTAATGGATTTCTCTGGTACATTAACTGCAAAGTAGCCACAGATAGGCTTGGTTGGTATTCAACAGACAGGATAAATCAGAAATTGTTACATGACTGCAGCAAATTGACTATGTGAATGATTGTATACACAGAGTTAGACAGAACCGTGCTCATATTGGCCAAGATTTCTGCGTTTTTATGAAGTAACTGCATGTATTGTCTAAGCCTGTGTTGGAAAATAGATACGCTTATGAAAGAGTGAGTTAGATTTCGAAACATAATAGAGAATTACAAGCACAACTGATACAACAACCTGCAGAAACACAGAGTTTCATCTAATTTAGGAACACTACCAAAACTGCCATTTCTCCTCAGAGACCACAGGATCCTGAAGGATGTAAAGGAACACCTTAGACTAATTTTCTTTCTGGTCTCAGGATTCAAAGCTACAGCAAGGTGCTTAAAGCAATGTTTGGCACAAAACAATATAGAGGAGCACCACAGGGTTTGGATGGAGGAATTGATGGCTTTGTGGCCAGGTTTGTGGACAATATGGACGCAGGTAGAGGGGCAGCTAGTGCTGAGAAAGCAGAATGTTTCTAGAAGGACTTAGACAGATGAGGGGAATGGTCAAAGAAGTGGCAGATGGAATATAATGTAGGGAAGTGCATGGTCGTGAACTTTGACAGAAGGAATAGAGGTGTGGACTGTTTTCTAAATGGGAAGAAAATTCAAAAATCAGATGTGCAGAGAGACTTGGGAGCCCTTGTGCAAGATTTGCCTAAAGGTTAACTTGCAGGTTGAGTTGGTGGCAAGGAAGGCAAATGCAATCTTAGAATTGATTTTGAGAGGGCGAAGACAGAAAAACAAGGATATAATAGCTTTTTAAGACATTAATCAGACTGCACTTGGAGCATTGTGAGCAGTTATGGGCTCCTTGTCTAAGAAAGATGTGTTGGCATTGGAGAGGGCCCAGAGGAGGTTCACAAGAATGATCCTGGAAATTACAAGGTTAACATAGAAGGAGCATTAGATGGTTCTGGTCCTGTACTCAGAGGAGTTTAGAAGAATGAGAGGGGATCTCATTGCAATCTATTCAATATTAAAAGGTCTGGATAAAGTGGATGTGGAGAGGATGTTTCCCATAGTGGAGGGGTCTAGGACCAGAGGCACAACCTCAGAATTGAGCGATGTCCCCATTCAGAACAGAGATGAGGAAAAATTCCTTTAGCCAGAGGGTGGTGGATCTGTGGAATCCATTGCCATAATTGGCTGTGCACACTAAGTCATTGGGTTTATTTAAGGCTGAGATTGATAGGTTCTTAATGAATCAGGGGATCAAATGTTACAGGGAGAAGGCAGGAGAATGGGGTTGAGAGGGATAATAAATTAGTCATGATGGAATGCTGGAACAGACTCGATGGGCTGAATGCTCTTATGTCTGATCATTAAAACAAAACATTCACACATAAGCTGATCATTGGCAACTAACATGGATGCAATGAAGGGAGCAAGCAACTTATCGTAGAACATAGTAGAGTAGAGCACGGGAACAGGTGCTTTGGCTCATGATATTCGTACTTCCACTGCAACAATATCTATCTGTATGTAGTCTATATCCCTCCACTCTCTCTCTGTCCATGTGCCTGCCTAAACACTTTCTAACCATTGCTGTCGTATCTGCTTTCATCATTTCCCCTCCCATCCTCTGTGTAAAAAAAACTTGTCTCATTAATCTGATTTAGACTTTACTATGTCATTTTAAATCTATGACTACTAATATCTGACATAACTATCATGTGGCCCATTGGGTCGGCTCCACCATTTCATCATGGCTGATCCATTTCCTCCTCAGCCCCAGTCTCCTGCATTCTCCCCCTATCCCTTCATGCCCAAACTAATTAAGAATCTATCAACCTCTGCCCTAAAGATACCCAATCACTTGGCCGCTACAGCCACCTGTGGCAATGAATTCCACAGATTCACCACTCTTCAGCTAAAGAAATTCCTCCTCATCTTCATTTTAAATGGACATCCCTCTATTCTGAGGCCGTGTCTTCTGGTCTTAGACTCACCCTCCACAGTAAGCATCCTCTCCACATCTGCTCTGTTGAGGCCTTTCAACATTCGATAAGTGTCAATCAGGAACCCCTCATTCTTCTGAATTACTGTGAGTAGGAGGCCCAGACCATCAAATGCTCCTCATGATATGAGCCTTTCAATCCCGGAATCATTTTCGTGAACCTCCTTTGAACCCTCTCCAATACACATCCTTTCTTGGATAAGGAGCCCAAAACTGCTCTTAATTCTCAGAATGAGGCTTTACCAGTGCATTATAAAGCTTCAACGTTACATCCTTGCTTTTATATTCTTGTCCTCTTGAAATGAATGCTGTCATTGTATTTGCCTTCCTTGCCTCCGACTCAATCATGAGGGCGCAACAGTGCCTTTATTTCCTGCGGGGCATCAAGAAAGCTCACCTCTGTCCCAGGATACTGACGGGCTTTTACCGCTGTACCATTGAGAGCATACTCACCAACTGCATCTCAGTATGGTATGGCAATTGTCCTGTATCGGACCACAAAGTACTCTGGTGTGTGGTGAAAACCGCCCAGCGGATTATCGGCACCCAATTGTCCACCATTGAGAACATCTACCACAAACGCTACCTGGGCAGGGCGAAAAGCATCAAGGATTCATCTCACCCTAACCATGGACTTTTTACTCTCCTCCCATCCGATAGGCGCTACAGGAGCCTCCGCTCCCGCACCAGCAGGCACAGGAAGAGCTTCTTCCCTGAGGCTGTGACCCTGCTGAACCTCTCATCACAGCGCTAAGCAGTATTGCATCCGTATTGTACTGTCTCAGTACTTTTATATTTGTGTGCTGTAGCACTTTTTATTTGCAGTTATTTTGTAAATAACTCTATTCTTTGCATTTCTGGTTAGATGCTAACTGCATTTCATTGGCTTTGTATCTATCTGTACTCAGCACAATGGCAATAAAGTTGAATCTAATCTAATGTAAATTTAAACCTGCAAATGAACCTTGAGGGAATCCTGCATGAGAACTTCCAAGTCCCTTTGCACCTCAGATTTTTGAATTTTCTAACCATTTAGAAAATATTCTGCATTGTTAGTTCTTCTACCAAAGTGCATGACTTTCCAAAACAACTGCCACTTCTTTGCCCATTCTCCCATTGTGTCTAAGTCCCTATGTAGCCTTTCTACTTCCTCAAAACTACCCAACTCTCCACCTATCTTTATATCATTTGCATACATGACCACAAAGCCATCAATTATTTCATCCAAATCATGACAAACAATGTAAAAAGAAGCGGTCCCAACATGGACCCCTGTGGAACACCACTAGTCACCAGCAGCCAAACAGAAAAGGCTCCCTTTATTCCCCTCTTTGCCTCCTGCTCCTCCTATCCATTCCATTATCTTTCCTGTAATACCATGGGCTCTTTACTTATTAAGTATCCTTATGTATGGAACCTTGTCAAAGGGCTTCTGAAAATCCAGGTCCACAGTAACCTCCTTTGTTTATCCCACTTTTTATTCCTTCAAAGAATTTCAACAGATTCGTCAGGCAAGATCTTCCTTTATGAAAACTATGCTGACTTTGGCCTATTTTATCATTTACCTCTAGGTACCTTGAAAGCACATCTTTAGCAGTTGACTACAACATCTTCCCAACAACTGAAGTCAGACTAATTGGTCTATAATTTCTTTTCTTCTGCCTCTCTCCCTTCTTGAAGAGTGGAGTGACATCTGTAATTTCTAGTCCTCCAGAACCATGCCAGAATCCATTGATTCTTGAAAGATCATTACTAATGTCACCACAATCTCTTCAGGCACCTCTTCCAGGACCCTGGACTGTAGTCCATCTGGTTCAGGTGACTTATTGACCATCTGACCTTGCAGTTTCCCAAGCACCTTCTGTCTAGTTATTATAACTTCACACACTTCATGCCTCCGACATCTGAAACTTCCACTATAACGCTAGTGTCTTCTACAGTGAAGACTGATGCAAAATACTTATTCAGTTCATCTGCCATTTCCTGAACCCCTATTACTACTCCTCCAGCATCATTTTCCAGTGTCTGATATTTACTCTCGCCTCTCTTTTGCACTTTATATATCTGAAGAAACTTTTATATTCTCTTTAATATTATTGACTAACTTACCTTTTATTTCATTTTTTCCTTCCTTCTGACTTTTCAGTTGCCTTCTGTTGGATTTTTAATTTTCCCAATCCTCTAACTTCCCCCTAATATTTGCTCTATTATATGCCCTCTCTTTGGCTCTTATGCTAGATCTGGCTTCTCTTGTGAGCCACAGTTGCATCATCCTGTCTTTAGAATACTCTTCTTCCTTGGGATGTATCTATCCTGCGCCTTCCAAATTGCTCCCAGAAAGTCTAGCCATTGCTGTTCTGCCATCATCCCTGCTAGTGTTTCCTTTCAATCAATTTTAACCAGCTCCTCACTTATACCTCTGTAATTCCTGATACATTTGACTTTACCTTCTGATTCTCAAATTGAACACAGTGAATTCTATCATATTATGATCACTGGCTCCCAAGGGTTCCTTTACCTTAAGCTCTCTAATCAATTCCAGTTCATTGTACAGCACCCAGTCCAGAATATCTGATCCCCAAGTGGGCTCCAAGATGTCCTGCTCTAAAATGGTATCTTGTAGGCACTCTACAAATTCCTTCTCCTGGGATCTAGCACCAAACTGATTTCCCAAATCTACCTGGATATTGAAATCCACCATGACTATCATAACATTGCCCTTTTGACATGCATTTTCTATCTCCCATTGTAATTTGTAGACTGCATTTTTCCTACAGTCCAGATGTGCGTATGTAACTCCCATCAGGATCTTTTTCCTACCCTTGCAGTTTCTTAAGTCTACCCACAATGATTCTACATCTTCCGATCCTATGTCACCTCTTTCTAATGATTTGATTTCATTTTTTACCAACAGAGCCACCCCACCTCTTCTGCCATCCTGGCTGTCTCTTTTAAAGGCATCCATTAGTCTTGCAAGACCATGGATCTGCACCTGGAAAGTCTTCACTCTCCAGGGCGCAAGCCTGGGCAAGGTTGTATGGAAGACCAGCAGCTGCCCATGCTGCAAGTCTTCCCTCTCCACGACACCAATGTTGTCCAAGAGAAGGGCATTAGGACCCACACAGCTTGGCACCAGTGTCGTCGCAGAGCAATGTGTGATTAAGTGCCTTGCTCAAGGACACAACGCGTTTCCTGGGCTGGGGCTCGAACTCACGACCTTCAGGTCGATAGTCCAATGCCTTAACCACTTGGCCATGTGCCCACATGGCTGTCTCTACCTTTCATAATTTTATATACTTTATCAGATTTACCCGCAGCCTCCAATGCTCCAGCTAAACGCTGCAACATTGTCCAAACTCATCTTATAGCTAATACTCCCATTCTACACAACATCTTGGTGAATCTCTTCTGCACCCTCTCAAAAGCCTCCATATCGTTCAGGTAATGCAGCAGCCAGAACTACATACAATGCCTGACCAAAGCCTTATGTAGCTGCAACATCACTTCACAACTTTTATATTTAACACCATGATGGCAAGTATGTCTTCTTTATCACCCCACCTATTTGTGTATAGACTTGTAACACAAAATCCCTCTAAATATCAATGCTCTTAAGGCTCAATCTACTTCCTACTGACATTTGACCTCTCAAAATGCAGCAACTCGCACTTGTCAAGATTAAACTCCAACTGCTATTTCTCTGTCCGTATCTCTAACAGGTCTGTATTCAACTGAATTATTTGATAACCTTGCTCACTACCCCTAGCTCTGCCAATTTTTGTGTTATCTCCAACTTACTAATCAGCCACCTGCCCCTATATTGTCATCATTTATATGTATCACTAGCCACGTAGCTCAGATTTCTGTGGGACACCAATGGCCACAGACTTCCTCGGTGGAACACCATTGGCCACATACTTCCTCAGTGGAACACCATTGGCCACATACTTCCTGTCAGAATACTCCCTCACACTACTCTCTCTCTCTACAATACCCAAGCTAATAATGCCTTCCTTGAGTGAATTATCTGCATACCATAGCAAGAAACCCTCTGAATGTGCCTATTAAATTGTGCTCTATCTGCACCTCTGGAACTAAATAAGTACCAGTGGGTGGTTATTAAAGAAATTAAAATCATCCATCACAGTTAACCTGTCCATAATGTGTCTACATATCTGTTCCACAACAAACACCATGGACAATAGCTGTGTCCAGCAAAAGAAAATTTAGCCATCTACCCCTGATATTGAATGGGATTACTACTGCTGATTTGTTCACCATTACTTCCCTCAGGAGTCACCACAGATAGGTAAATGTAGCTAAACTTGCAATACATTGCTATGGTGATAAAAACATAGCAGAGTACGGGAGTTCTCACTCCCTGATACTCTAAAGCCTTTTTACCTTTTATATGATAGAATACACTCCACTTTAGTTGGATGAGTATAACTCCAACACTCAAGGACAGATCAGGAAACTTGTTTGTAACCCATTCTCTATCTTAAGCATTCATTTCCTCCATAAACTCACTAAGACTATTCGGAAAGCACATTCCAAATTAATCAGGAAGGACAAGAGCTGCAGATATGTGATTACACTAAGACTGTAGATTTCCCCCAGACTACTCTGAAAGCACATCCCAAATTAATCAGGAAAGACAAGATCTGCAGATATGCGATTACACTAAGACTGTAGATTTCCCCCAGACTACTCTGAAAGCACATCCCAAATTAATCAGGAAAGACAAGATCTGCAGATATGCGATTACACTAAGACTGTAGATTTCCCCCAGACTACTCGGAAAGCACACCCCAAATCGATCAGGAAGGACAAGATCTGCAGATATGTGATTGCACTAACACTGCAGATATCCGCTTCCAAGTCACAGTCCATCCTGTTTTGGAAATACATTGTCATCCCATCACCTTTGTTAGGTCTAAGTCTTGGAGTCCTTTTTCAACTATTAAAATGCTGCAGCATTACAAGATGAGAGCAATTAAGAATGGTGACATCTTCCAAAACATGAATAAATAAAGAATAATTAGAAGATATGCTCTAAATTTGTGATTAGGTTAAGATTTGAATATTTGTTCTTCATAAATTCATTCCATAGAAGTTTTCAGCATTACCTTCACTCCTTTACTCATTTTTTACTATCAATTCTTCTTTTTCCCCTTATCTTTCTGTCACCTCAGTTTACAAATTATTCATCCTCTCTCATTTTCTTCACCATAACATCTTTTTATCATTTCAACGTTTTATTATTTTCCTCCAACAGCATTAATCTTCATTTCAATATATCACTGTCAGGCCCTCATGCCCCATAAATGTTTCTCCTAGCTCATCTCGCCACCCACTGACCATTCTCCTCAGTTGATTATCACCTCATTCATTTTTGCTGACTGTCATCCATCCTCATGTTATTGGCATCTTCTCAATATTCCCAAGTTATCTGCTAATACTACATGTTCATCATCTTCTTCTCAGTTTCTCCACTGTCACTCATTTGTGGCTTACCAATACAAATAAATTTAAGTGTCATCCAAAACAACTTGAATTATGAAATAACATCCCATTCTGCCATTTTAACCTCAGCAGTTAATGATCAGGATGAACAATTTGGTGGCTTTGAGGTGGATGATACAAAAGTAAGTAAAGGGGCAGGTAATGTTGAGCAGCATGGAGCTCGCAGTAGGACTTGGACAGATTAGAAGAATGGGCAAAGAAGTGGCAGATGGAATACAGTGTAGTGAAGTATATGGTCATGCACTTTAGTAAAAGGAATAAATGTGTAGACTATTTTCTAAATAGGGAGCACATTCAGAAGTGCAAAGGAACTTGGGATTCCCTAAAGATTAACTTGCAGGTTGAATCAGTAGTAAGGAAGGCAAATGCCCTGTTTGAATTCATTTTGAGAGGACTAGAATATAAGAGCATGGTGCAATGCTTTGTAAGGCGTTGACTAGCTTACATTTGGAGTATAGTGAGCAGTTTTAGGCCCCATGGCTAAGAAGGAATGTGATGGCATTGGAGAGGGTCCAGAGGAGGTTTACAAGAAGGATCCCATTAATGAAAGGTTTATGTATGAAGATTGTTTGATGGCTCTGTGCCTGTACTTGCTGGAGTTTAGAAGAATGAGAGGGGACCTATTCACTATTGAAAAGCCTAGATTGAGTGGATGAGGAGAGGATGTTTCCTATAATGGGTGAGTCTAGGATCAAAGGACACAGGATCTGCACAAAAGGGCATCCCTTTAGAACAGAGATGAAGAGGAATTTCTTAAGCTAGCGGGTGGTGAATCTGTGGAAATCATTGCCACAAATGGCTGTGGGGGACATCATTGGGTATATTTAGGCAGAGGTTGATAGATTCTTGATTAGTAAGGACATCAAAGGTTATGGAGAGAAGGCAGGAAAATGGGATTGGGAGGGAAAATAAATCAGACATGATGAAATGGCAGAGCAGACTTGATGGGCCAAATGGCCTAATTCTGCTCCTATAGCCTTAGTGCCAGTTTCCTCATTGCTTCCATCATATTTTGATTGGGTATCTGGAGATCAAAAGCAGGTAGTCAGCTGGAAATTTAAAACGTTATCACAACCATCTCCTTCAGACATCAGATCATTTTCCCCATTTCATCCTCAGATTATTATCTCTTTTATCATCTCCTTGTCACTGTCATGTGATTAGCTACTCCTCTCCTCTTTCCGCTTTGATACCATTTCATTACCTCCCAATCTAATTCATATCTGAAGATGAAACTGATTGCAGCCATTTAAACTGAAATCTACACATTATTCCCTCTGCATTTCCACAGTATCATTTATTTATAACAATCTTTCTAACAGTCTCATTAGGATTGCACACAATATCATGCCACCATGCGTTTAGTAATGCTGAGTTAGTAATGTGCACAGTGAGTTTTGTTTGGGTCTAATAGCTATGGATTCTGATTTACAGGATAAGGAGTCTGGAGAAGAGCTATAGTCACTTTAATTTGTGCTAAGTACCCTCAATCTGATGGATATATGTTTATTAATAGTGACTGCCACTTGCGATGTAGCGGATGTAGTAGTCTTCACAGCATGAGTCTTCCTTTCTTCAGGTTCCAGCATCCTGATTACTGGTATTCAGTGATGGGCCTGGAAGTTACTGAATGTAAATATATAGGAGTATCATCAAAAGAAGTCAGTCAAGAGTCTTACCTCATTAACTTTAACACACAAGCTTGTCTAGTTCTACTGTCATGTTCTGACATTTGCAATAAACCATACCAAATGAAATGCATTTCTCCATGGATATGTGGATCTTCCAACCCTCACAGATTATAGGGTTAATAATCTTTAAATAGTCATTAGCAACGCTCCAACATTTTTTAATTAAATTAATCACTTATGATTAATTTTTTTTTCATATTTCAGCAATTTCATTTCTGGTAGGCATCTGATTTATGTTAATTGTCTCAAATGAATGCTGTATTCCTAAGTAGCACTCTTCTTCCAAATTGTCCTTGTGATATGTGAGCCAAGTCTGCATCCTTATTTGGGACATTTTCAGGTATGTTCCTGCGAAGTTCCATTCTAAGAAAGTGCAGTCAAGGAATTCTTCCCTTTCTCCACCACCCCCACCCCCACGCTGTCAAAAATACACAGGATTGTTTCAGATTACAATTTGTCCACACAGGAATACTTGCCACCGAAGCTGCTGTTAATCAGAGCTAAAACCTAGTGCTAATTTCTTTATCCCTTCTCGAATTTATTGCCAGTGTGGACACAGGGTGAGTATCCCTTATCCAAAATTTCAAAAGTCAAAAACCTCCAAAATTCAAATTTTTTTTAACATTGATATCGCTACAAATGGAAAATGACACAAGTCACTGGGAAGGTTCCCAGGTGATATGCTAGACTCTGCACACCACAAACGGTTCTGTAAAGTGGCCTTACGTATGTAATGAATAGAAAAATAGGAAAACACTGATAAATGAAGATCTCAATCATGTATTAAAAGAGTGGATTTGTCAGCATCGGAATTAACATATGTTGCTGAATGGTATGCTGATCATAAAACCGATTTTCAGTTCATCATGATAGATCTTTGCTGAAGTTAATTTTGAATTTTCAGCTGGCTGGTTGCAGAAATTTAAGAGATAAGAACGTAAGAAATAGGAGCAGGAGTTGGTCGTCTGGCCTGTCGAGCCTGCTCCACCGTTCAATAAGATCATGGCTGATCTGACCATGGACTCATCTCCACCTACCTGCTGTTTCCCCATAACCCTTAATTTCCCTACTATGCCAAACCTACCTAGCTTTGTCTTAAATATATTTACTGAGGTAGCCTCCACTGCTTCATTGGGCAGAGAATTCCACAGATTCATGGCATGGCATTAAATTTTTAAAGACTTCTGATGATAAAACATCTGCTGATCATGAAGCAGCAGAGAAATTCATTGATGTGTTTACCAAGATCAATGCTGATGAGAAAGTAACACATTGAATATGTGTGGTGAACAACTGTAAGACTGGTAGCACATAAATTCAGTGTCAGAAATGGTGGCAATCCCAAGTAATCTCATTATCTATTCCAAAATCCCAAAAAATCCAAAATCCAAAACACTTCTGTCCCCAAGCATTTCGGATAAGGGGTACTCCACCTGCACTGACATTATACTGTATATAACACTGAGGAAGTGTTCTAGTTCCAGGGCATGATGCTTGCTGAATATGAAATCTGTGTCTATGATGAGTGAGGAAATTCCTTGGAAAGGTGGAAGGAGTGCTGCTCTGATACAATGAAAATCCAAGGAATGTCCCAAGCGAGGGCATGGATAAAGGAGAAAAGAAGGCAAAGAAAGAAAATAACTCAACAAATTTGGGGCACAACAACACAAGAAGGAAAGGAGTTATTACAAGAGCAGGGATAATAAAAAAAAGAACAGGAGAAGGAGAGGCTTGGAGTGAGGAGTTGGGGAGGGAGAACTCAAAGATAAGGAGTGGGGAGGGGGAGAGGCTGGAGGCCTCATTACAGCCCAGCACTTTACCATCTGCCTGCATTGCACTTTCTCTGGGCCTGTAACATTTTTTCTTGCATTCTATTATTGGTTTTCCCTCGTACTCCCTCAGTGTACTGATGTGATGAAATTATCTCTTTGGTAAATTGCTTTATTACTGTCAGGTGAATTGAGTTACATGTTTTGCAGGCCGACCAGTTTATCTCAGGGTAGCTGCAAACTTGCAAAGTGAGTAAATCTTAGTCAACGTTAGTCCATACAGCGTTGATAGGATTCAAGCGAGGATCCTGAAGAAGGATTGCCAGGAGTTAATCTCAAAATTCATGAAACCAGATTAGTAATCTCTGAATTATGGCCTGATATACTTGTAAATTGGTACAGAACTAGTCAGATCAGGAAAATACACACAGGGCTGAGGTGAGGAAGAAGAATTCTTTTTCGCAGGATATGTCCATCTGACTCAGAATAAAGCCATGTCCCAATGGAAAGAATAAATAGTGAATTGATGAAGGCATTGAACAAGCAAGAAGGGAGGAGAGACAAGAAATGTAAATATAAAGCAATACACATAAAATTGCTGGAGGAACTCAGCAGGTCAGGCAGCATCAATAGAAAAGAGTAAACAGTCAACATTTTGGGCTGAGACCCTTCTTCAGGACTGAGAAGGAAGGGGAGGGGAGATACCTACATAGAAAGGTGGGGGAAGGAGAGGAGGCAGCTGGTAGGTGATAGGTGAACTCAGGTGGATGGGTAGGGGCAGGGGTTGGAGAAGGAAGGATCTGATAGGAGAGTGGACCACAGGAGAAAGGAAAGTGGGGGGGACCCGGGGGAGGTGATAGGCACGTGACACGAAACGAAAGGTGAGAGTGGAGGATAGAGGATGGTTGGGGGGGGGGGGGTGGAATTTATTTACCGGAAGGAGAAATCGATATTCAGACCATCAGGTTGGAGGGTACCCAGACGGAATAAAGGGTGTTGCTCCCCCACCCTGAGGGTAGCCTCATTTAGGCAGAAGAGGAGACCATGGATCAACATGTCTGAACTGGGATGGGAATGGAGATTAAAACGTTTGGCCATTGGGAAGTCCCACTTGTGGCAGATGGTGTGACGGTGCTTGACTGAAAATATAAACAAAACATGAAAAAAGAGCTAAGTAAGATAAAAAACGACATTGATAACAAATAGTGTGATAGAAAAAGAGTCTATAATGATAGTTAATCACATACCTGCCCATACTCTGTCAGCACCCTATATCACTAGCACAAGTGGCTGCACTGTGGCCCATCTACATTATGTACTAGAGTTAACAGCTAGGCTACTCTGACTGCACAACTGCTAAAACCAAAAAAGGCAGGAGCAGTACGACCAAGGGAACCCCATCAAGCACAGGTTCTCCACTAATTCATCCAACGTACTGATTTGGAAATATATATCACTGAAACTTTATCATTGTTCAAGAATTCCCACTCCAACTGAACAGTGGGAGTACCTTCTCTAGATGGTCTACAGCATTCATAAAGGCGGCTTCATCACTTTAATAGAGGCAAGTAGGGGTCAAGGTTAAATGCTGGGCTTGCCAGCGAGGCTCAAATCCAAAACTGTATGTAGGACACGAGGAAATCTGCAGATGCTGGAATTTCAAGCAACACACACAAAAAATGCTGGTGAACACAGCAGGCCAGGCAGCATCTATAGGAAGAGGTACAGTCGACGTTTCAGGCCAAGACCCTTCCTCAGGACTAACTGAAAGAAGAGATAGTAAGAGATTTGAAAGTAGGAGGGGGAGGGGTATATCTAAGAGCTGGAAAGTTGATTGGCAAAAGGGATACCTGGCTGGAGAAGGGAGAGGATCACGGGATGGGAGGCCTAGGGAGAAAGAGAAGGGGGGAGGGGAGCCTCTCCCTCCTACTTTCAAATCCCTTACTATCTCTTCTTTCAGTTACTGCCAAAATGAGATTTGGGTGGGCATAATCCGTCTCATAACCGTGAGATGGCCTCACCCAGGACTACTGAGGTGTGTCATATAGTCACCTCTGCGGAGGGAATATCTTTTTTGAAGATTGGAATAAGGCAGGTTGAACAGAGAATCTAAATTAAAGCATCTTCCCAATCTTATACTGAAAATAAATGCCTGAATTTGCTATAGGTGTACATCTTATCAGGAACACAGTCAGAAAATTATTTTACTCCTTAGCAATGATTCAATGGTTCCATTTACTATCAGAGAATGTATACAGTATACCTCCTGAAATTCTTACTCTTCACAGACATCCACAAAATGGAAGAAAACCCCAAACAATAAATGATAGAAGTATGTTAGAACCCCAATGCCTAATAAGCAGACAAATTTTAATTTAAGAATTTTAAAAAACTTATTTCACAATCAAGCTTCAAAGTATATTGTCTTTCTGCTTAATCTCTCTCCATCACTGCGTTGATGTAGAAAAACCACAGTCTGTATCTTTGAAGGAAGCATTTTAGTCCATTGTCAACAGGAGTTAATTTATAAAATGGATTTGTGCTGTATGAATAAAGGATGAAGTAATGCTGTTTGTGCTCTGGGTCAATCTTGCAACTAGCATGGTTCAGGGACATCCTGGTGTCAGTCTGGAATGGGAGGGAAACCGTATTATGGATTACTGTAATGACAGGGATCATACAACATTGTTCATGGCCTGTAATGCCTGTAATAGTCTTCAATTATGCACAACTAAGATACTTCGATTCCTTGCTTCTCGTGCTCCTTTCACAGGGGAGTGGGATAATCGAAAGAATCCCTTTGGCTTCACACTCTGCTGGTAATAGTAAGTCTGATGCATTCAGCGCTGATTGAAAATTGACAAGCCGCCAATTGCAGAAGCTGTTAACTTTGTACTCAATGTGTAAATAATTTGCAAATGTGAATAGGTCTCCTTCTGCACCTGATATAAGGCTCGACTTGATAATTACACAAAGGCAAATAGAAAATTGTGAAAGGACATCAGAAAGTGAATGAGTGCATTGCTGATGGGAAGATTGATTCAACTTGCTGGTATGCTTTAGCAATAAAGTCTTGAATAAAATTTAAAGCACTACATTTTGAATATATGAATGATGGATTAATGAGATTTTGAAAATAAGCAAGGGAACTTCTGCTGGATATGTTAAGCTGTTATCCCTACAGTATATTGAATCAACTGGAATAAAGAGGAAATAATTCTTAATGTGCTGTTATAACAGAGAATCCCTGAATCCTCTGATATACATGGTGGGAAAGGATGAATTCTTCCTATCAACTATACAGCATGAGTGAAAAAAAACACAAATGATATCAATGGGCGTCAAAGGAAAACACTCCAGTTCCTGGAGTTACACCTTGCAAAAAGGGAAGAGAGTTGTGTTTGTTGGAGTCAATCCTCCCAGTCCAAGAACAATACTGGAGGAGATACCCAGATCTGAATCCTTGGCTCAGTCATCTTCAGCTGATCAATCGCCTTCCTTCTATCTTGGGTCAGAAACGAGGATATTCTTTGAGTTTTGCACAAAGTACAATTAACTTCACAGTTCCTCAGTAAATGAAGCTGCCATTGCCCGCATGAAACATAACCGAGACATCATTCAGACACGCGCTAATCAGTGACGAGTTTTATATGCTTCACAAGAGTTCCAGGCAATAAACATCAGAACAAGGGAGGATCCAACCACCTACCCTTGACATGCAATGATGGATATTACCATCACAAAGTCTTTCGCCATCTATATCCTAAGAGTGACCATTGGCCAGAAAATCAACCAGACTAGCTGTATAATCACCATGCCGACAGGAACAGGTTAGAAACTGGTTATTTCCCCACCCGCTTTCCTCTTCATTTCTCCACTCGCCTCTTACTCCCTCTCCTCACCTGCTTATCACCTCCCCCGACAATGCAAGGTCTTACTGCTATCTACACAGCACAAGTTAGGAGTGTGATGGAATACTGGTATTGGTATTCTGTCAACCATGCATTCCCTCCTCCACCAGTGGGTAACAATAACAGAGGCACTGCAGTTACTGCCCACAGCACTGCAGCAAACACCACCACCATGAAGGACAAGTATAGCAGATACATGGGAACATCATTCCCTGCAGGTTCCCTTCCAATTCATGCACCATCCAGAGAAGGACTTGAACATCCCAGATCCTTCATCACTACCGGGTCTAAATAAGGGAACTCCCTTCCCCCAACAGCACTGTGAGTACAATCACCATCGATTCACCACTGACCTTCTCCAGGACGTCTGAGAATAGAAAGTAAATGCTGCTATCACCTCTGATGTGCAGATCCTAAGCATGAATATTAAAATAGATAAACATATAGCTATCTACTGTATTTCTTCTATGTAAAGCAACACTGAGGACATTAATTTATTGTGATACAGTGCAGAATAGGCCCTTCTGCCCCTTTGAGCCGTGCTGCCTCACAAACCACCAATTTAATTTCAGCCTAATTTCTTTGGACTGTGGGGGGAATCAGAGCACCAGGAGGTAACTCACATGGTCACGGGGATATGGTACAAACTCCTTACAGGCAGCAGAGGGAATTGAACCTGGGCTGCCCATACTACAAAGCGCTGTGCTAACCACTATGTTACCGTGCTGCCCTTGAACTGGGGAAAACTTCAACAGACACGCCTGCAAATGAGTTAAATGGGAATTCATTGAACACCACAGATTTAAAAAAATAGTATTTCTTTCTAGAAAGGTACCTCTATGAAGAAAGTGGGTAGGTGGTGGAATCTGGCAGTGAAGATCAGCGTAGACTGAGGTTCCCTCCTGAAATAGTCCTCACCTTCTACGTCAGAGAATGTAATGTTGAGGTGTGTAGACTGTGTGGTGGTAAATCGCAGAGGCCAAGATAAGTCTGTTTTATATGGCAGATAAGAACAGTAAAAGTAGTGACAGACTCAATTTGTTGTGACAAGCCCCACCTTTAAAGAGGTCCTGCTGTATAGTACAGAGGGAAAAAAGATCGTGAATTGGCACTATGAGATCAGCCATGGTATCAGTGGCTATGAGGAAACAAACATCATCCTGGCTATTAACATCCAGGGAATTTTCCACATTGCTTGTGAATTGAAGTGGGAACAGGACTGATCCTGCCTGCAGGCCCTAATACCTAAAACAATAACTTAACAACTTTGATCGTCAAGATAATCTTCATAGTGTGAAGGAGTTAGGGAGTGTTCAAAGGCCACAAAACAATGAAGAAAAGTTGAGACCAAGACACTGCAGATGCTGGAATTTGGAGCAACACACAAAATGCTGAAGGAACTCAATATTTCTCTCCAGAGATGCTGACTAATTTTAAGTTTCTCCAGTGGCTGTGTGTTAAATAAAGTCCCCTGCCTTCTTAAGCCGCTTCAGACAGAAGTAGGGAGGGACAGGAGAAGTTGAGTAAGCTTATGCTGAGCACCTGATTGCTGCCTACAGCCCTGATAGCAAAGCCTGGGCTGCCACTGAGCCAAAGGACTGCCTAGAGCTACCATGGTTAGTTCTGCTGTTTCACAAGTCCACAGACACAGGTTGAATCCTGATCTCAGGTGTGGTTTGTATGGAAATTGCACGTTCTCCCTGTAATTGGAGGAGAAGAAGGCAGCATGACGGCAGCGGGCGCGGCCTTTCCGGTGATGAATATCTGTTATCTGTCAAGTAGGGGACCGTGCACAATTCTGATTTGATGGAGACAGACGTGAGAGTACGGAGGACCATCTGGAAAACTTCTGAAATGCCCGCTTCGCTGCCGCTGCTACTGTGTGGTAACCGGAATCTCCGGAGCTGAAGGCCCCGCAATCCTCGGCTTTTCTTGTTTCAGCGGCCGGGGCGAAGTCGAAGGCGCTCGGCAGAGGATGGCACTCGGGAGGCTGTATCGGAGGGCTGGTCGGAGGCTCGAAGCTTTCGGACGGATGGATTCAGTGTCAGCTGAGGCTGTGGTCAGCTGCTTCCAAGGTATCGGCAAGTTGACGGTGCCTGGAGGTTTATGGCAGGGAGTTTCTCCCTTTTGCCGCCACTATCGGGGACTCGGGAGTCGATTGACTCAGGGACTTTGAGACTTTTTTTACTGTGCCCATGGTTTGTTCTTCATCAAATTATGGTATTGCTTTGCACTGCTGTAACTATATGTTATAATTATGTGGTTCTGTCACTGTTAGTCTTTGGTTTGTCCTGTTTTCTGTGATATCACTCCAGAGAAACATTGTATCATTTCTTAATGCATGTATGCATTTCTAAATAACAATAAAAGAGGACTGAGTGTTCTCATAATCTAATTCCATGGGATAACGCCCCCCCCCCAACTCTTGGGTGCTCTGGTTTTCTCCCATATCCCAAAAACGTGCTGGTTTGTAGGGTTAATTGGCAACTGTAAATTGACTCCAATGTAGAGAGAGGTTAGGAGAGAAATGTGGTGGTGCTGGGGGCATGGACAGGGTTTCAAAGGGCAATACAGGTTCAGCAAGGATTCGTGTTTGATGATCGGTGTGTACTCAGTGAATCAATAGAACGGTTTCCATACTTACAGCCCTATTATCTCCTCTGTGTGGACAGGAATCAAGCAACACACACAAAATGCTGGAAGTAACTCAGCAGGCCAGGCAGCATCGATGGAAAAGAGTAAACAGGCGACATCTCAGGCCGAGACTCTTCATCCGGACTGGCAACTGCCGAGTTCCTCTGGCATTTTGTGTCTGTTGCTTCTGATTCCCAGTATCTGCAGATTTTCTCGTGATTGGACAGGAATCAAACCTCTTAACTGGTCCACTCTTAAACTATAACCTTGCTCCATACTTTTTTTTGTTCAGAAAGCTTTTGTGACAGACCCCTGCAGTAAAGCAAAAAAAAAGATGAAAGGGGTGAAGGGCCATTGTAGTGTTTATTCCTCCTCTCTCCACAGTTCTGCTCCGCTCAAATACATTCACCATGGAGAACCCTTGAGTCATGAGGGAGGGCCAGAGTAGAAAGGGGAAAAATATGACAGGGCTACTAGGAGGACTTTTGTCAGCTGCTTCAAGTCATAAATTTATTATTAAACTGAAGCATACTATGGAGCTAGTTCAAGAGCTGAGGGGCAAAGGCAGCAGAGCGTGTCATCCTTAAGTAAGATGGGTTGTTCGGCTTCACGTACTCTGAGCACATGTCCTGATAACAGCCACAGGGAAAAAAAAGTTTTAAAAAGCTCCCTCACTTAATTCAGTTTTAAAAAATATATATTTACCAGACTGAATCTGTCGACTAACAGAGAATCTGGTGCAGAAGTATTTTCAACATAATGCGGGCTAATGATAACATAATTCAACAAAAAAATGGGTCCAAACCAAACTCTTCAGGATTTCTTCCTTCTCCAGCCCTTGAACTTTCCCACCCACCTTCCAGCCAACCTCCTTCCCCTCCCCCAAACCTTTTCATTCTGTTTCTTCCCCCTTCCCTCTCAGTCTTGAAGAAGGGTTGTGGCCCAAAATGTCGAATGTTTACTCTTTTCCATGGATGCTGCCTGGCCTGCTGAGTTCCTCCAGCATTTTGTGTGTGTTCCTTCGGAACGGCGCTGGAAATTTTAAATATTTTTGCATTCCTTGAAAGAGCAGGAGGGTCATGATCAATCCGTTTTGAATACAGATGACTCAACTTCTGCACCAGATGTAACTCTTCCAGTAAGATGGCGGTATGTGCAAACACAGCGGTCTCACAGGAGCTAACCAAAGGTGTATTTTTCTTAGTAAACAACAGGAATTCTGCAGATGCTGGAAATTCAAGCAACACACATCAAAGTTGCTGGTGAATGCAGTAGGCCAGGCAGCATCTGTAGGAAGAGGTGCAGTCGACGTCCCTTACTCACTCTTCCTTCAGTTAGTCCTGACGAAGGGTCTCGGCCTGAAACGTCGACTGCACCTCTTCCTACAGATGCTGCCTGGCCTGCTGCGTTCACCAGCAACTTTGATGTGTGTTGCTTGTTTTTCTTAGTAAAATTTGTTTTTTATGATCCAGCAGAGAGCTGCTCATTGATCAGAATAGCTGGACTGGTGTCAAAGGGGTCGGCCGAGGTGTCAAAGGACCGGGATATCGGAGGAGCCCGCCATTGTGTGGGAGGAGCCAGTTGGGATATTGGTGGAGCCCACTGGGATGTCGGAGGAGCTGACTTGGCTATAGACTGTGTTGCTGCCTGCTACTCGGAAGCACTGGAGTTGGTGCAGTATAACCATGGGAGATTGTATCGGATATTTCACTTGCGATCGCAAGAATCTGTTGGACATTGATAATGTAAGTTGTGGCAGGCCTGTTACCCTTGTGTGGTGGAGGGACAGTCAACATGGAGGCTGTGTAGCCTCAGTTGTAATAAGAACTGGACCTCAAGCCTCGGGCTTGCCTGCTGCTGCAGACCAGGTGAGAGATATGGATGTGCTACAGCGTGGTTGAGCTCAGCTGGAGCCTGACCTTGCCTGTCAGTGCTGCCCCCCTGAGCTCGTATGGTGGAATGACAGGCTGGATTGCATGCATCTACACTTCCGGGAGACCATATCATGGATAGCTGGACATTGTCGATCAGGGTCTTGGACTATATGTGTTTTTTGAAGTAAATATACTTCTTTACTTGATATTTTGAACTATGTTACTTGCTATTTTTTAAAGTTTCCTTGCTATTTTGAATGATTTGGACTTTGGCCCAGAGGAATGCTGTCTCGTTCAGCTGTAAAGATAGAACATAGAAAACCTACAGCACAATACTGGCCCTTCGGCCCCCAATGTTGTGCGAAACATGTACTTACTTTAGAGATTACCTAGGGATACCCATAACCCTCTATTTTTCTAAGCTCCATGTACCTATCCAGGAGTCTCTTAAAAGACCCTATCGTATCCGCCTCCACCACCTTCGCCGGCCGCCCATTCCACGCACTCACCACCCTCTGTGTAAAAAATCCTCTGTACCTACTTCCAAACATCTTAAAACTGTGCCCTCTCATGTTAGCCATTTCAGCCCTGGGAATAAGCCTCTGACTATCCACACGATCAATGCCTCTCATCATCTTATACACCTCTATCAGGTCACCTCTCATCCTCCGCTGCTCCAAGGAGAAAAGGCCGAGTTCACTCAACCTATTCTCATAGGGCATGCTCCCCAATCCAGGCAACATCTTTGTAAATCTCCTTTGCACCCTTTCTACAGCTGTATCTATGTATGATCTGAATGATAATTAAACGATTTGATTTTGATTGCACCTGGATTCACAGGAAAACCTAAAACTCATTAATATGAACGTTTATTAATATGAAACATGATAGAGGTGTACAAGATAATAAGAGGAATAGATAGAGTGGACAGCCAGCGCCTTTTCCCCAGGGCACCACTGCTCGATACAAGAGGACATGGCTTTAAGGTAAGGGGTAGGAAGTTCAAGGGGGATATTAGAGGAAGGATTTTTACTCAGAGAGTGGTTGGTGCGTGGAATGCACTGCCTGAGTCAGTGGTGGAGGCAGATACACTAGTGAAGTTTAAGAGACTACTAGACAGGTATATGGAGGAATTTAAGGTGGGGGCTTATATGGGAGGCAGGGTTTGAGGGTCGGCACAACATTGTGGGCCGAAGGGCCTGTACTGTGCTGTACTTTTCTATGTTCTATGTTCTATGAAACATTTATTAACTCGTGCTATAAAAAATGAAATATTTAGAAACATAGATCGATAAATATATTGTTTACAATTTTCTGTACTTCACATAAAGATGCTAAATAATGGTGATATTCCAGCAGGTGGTTCTGCTGCCTTCATAAGTAACCACTATTTGTGATGCGAACCCATGGGACTTGTTTTGAATTGTCAATGACTTGTGATATGTCCATGAGAATTCAAAACTCTTTTTACTTTGCATCTGCGAACTGTGCAACAGCAGGTGTTGTTTGGTATCTAATGAAAGATGTCAATGCAGTAGAAGCAGTTCAGGGAAGATAAACTGGACTGTGATCATTTTGGCTTCTGAAGGAAGGCTGGACAGGTTGGAATTATATCCACTGGAGCTTAGCAAAGTGAGGAGGAAAACTGATTGAAAGAGACAATTCTGAAGGATCTTCACAAGGTGAATGAGGAAAGGATATTTCATTTTGTGGGAGAATCAGAACTAAGGATCACAGTTTAAAAATCAGGGGTAAAACAAAATATTTTCTTCTGAGAGGGCTGTGAATCTATGAAATTCTGTTCCTGAAAGGATAAGCAAATCATGTCTTTGATAAGATAGAGCATTTAAGAACCATTTGACAGGTAGATCAACGAGAGCATAACGCCATAAGATGTAGGAGTAGAATTGGGTCTTTTGGCCCATCAAGTCTGCTCTGCCATTCAATCATGGCTGATCCTTTTTTTCCCTCCTCAGCCCCACTCCCCGTAACCTTTGATGCTGTGTCCAATCAAGAACCAATCAAGTTCTGCCTTAAATATACCCAATACCTGGCCTTCATAGCTGCCTGTGGTTATAAATTCCAAAAATCCACCACCCTCTGGCTAAAGAAATTTTTCCACTCCTCTGTTTTAAATGAATGCCCCTCTATCCTGAGGCTGTGCCCTCTTGTCCTAGACTCCCCCACCATGGGAAACATCCTTTAAAAACACACCTACTCTATCTAGGCCTTTCAACATTTGAAAGATTTCAATAAGATCCCCCCTCATCCTTCTAAATTCCAGCGAGCACAGGTCCAGAGCTATCAAACATATGATAACCCTTTCATTCCCGGAATCATCCTTGTGAACCTCCTCTGAACCCTCTCCAATGCAAGCATATCTTTTCTTAGATAAGGAGACCAAAACGGTTTGCAATACTCAAGGTGAGGCCTCACCAGTGCCTTATAAAGCCTCAGCATGGAAGGATATGGACCTTGTCCATACAAGCAGAATTAGTTTGCTTGCTATTATGGTCAGCACAGACACTGTGGGCAGAAGGGCCTGTTCTTGTGCTGTACTACTCTATGTTTGATAGGAT
The DNA here is from genome assembly GCF_030028105.1 of Mobula birostris. Classification (NCBI taxonomy): domain Eukaryota; kingdom Metazoa; phylum Chordata; class Chondrichthyes; order Myliobatiformes; family Myliobatidae; genus Mobula; species Mobula birostris. The sequence continues at coordinate 42,821,383 of NC_092394.1, forward strand.
ATTTTTAATGCAGAGGAATGCTGATTCTTGATGTACAAAAAAAGTGAAAGATTATTGGCAGGAATGTGTTGCGGTTACAATGAAATCAGCCACAATTTTATTCAGTGTAGGAACAGGCTTAAATATTCCTGCTCCTAATTTGTCAAAATGTAGTTCACTGCAAGTCACCCAGGATGGAGATACTGGCACAGTTGAGGTTAAGCTCAAATCCAGTGTCCCAACCGTGAACCTGATTTGATCATCACAGAGCAATGATCAAACTTGGAACTAACTTGCTCTCTCTGACTGAATTACTATAGTTTTGTACATTTATCAATTCAGCCATTTGATAAGAGTCCATGGGCAAAGAGGCAAGAGCATTGAGATTTCTGTTAAAAGGCTCTATCTAATCTGGTACCATCGGTCCAATAATCAGTCACCGATTCCTTCACTCCTTCCACCCCTCCTCTATCATTAATCTCATTTCTATCTTTGGAACAGCAACTGAATTTTCACTCCTCCTCTCAATGCTATCTCAAGAAGGCTTGGGAACTCAACACCATAAGCATCTTAGCCAGGTGCTTCAGACCCTGGTATGGCAAATGCTCTGCATATGACAGGCAGAAATTGCAGAGTTGTGAACACAGCCCAGTATATCATGAAAATCAGCCTCCCCTCCATTAACTCTGTCTTCATTTCATGCTGCCTCATGAAAGCAGCCAACATAACTAAGAACCCCTCCCACTCCAAATATTCTCTCTTCTTCCTCCGCCCATTGGATAGAATTATGAGGGGTAAATACAAGCAGACTTTTTCCCCCCACTAAGGTTGGGTGTGACTACAGCCAGAGGTCATCGGTTAAGAGTGAAAGGTGAGAAGATTAAGGGGAACATGAGTGGAAACTTCCTTACTCAGAGGCTCATGAGAGTGTGGAATGAGTAGCCAGCACAAGCAGTGCATACAAGATTAATTTCAACATTTAACAGAAGCTTGGATAGACACGGGGATAGGAAGAATATGGTGGGCTATAGTCGCAGAGCAGGTCATTGGGAGTAGGCAGTTTAAATGGTTTCAACATGGACTAGATGGGCCAAAGGGCCTGTTTCTGTGCGGTACTTCTCTCTGACTCTAGGGTGCCGCAGCTGGAAAGCACATGCCACCAGGCTCAAGGTTAGCTTCTACCTCGTTGCTATAAGACTCCTGAACGGACATCTTACATGATAAAATGACTTCTTGATCTCTCATTTTACCTCGTCATAGTTCTTGCATCTTATTTATCGACCTGTACTGCCCTTTCTCTGCAATTGTCACACTACAGTCTTCATTCTTTATTTCCCTTTTGCACCACCTCAATATACTTACGTGTGGAACACCATGCATCCAAAAGCTTTTCATTGCATCTTGGCACGTGTGATCGATTAGCATAATAAACCAATTAGCATTGTTCGGTCTCTCATTGCACTGTGGAAGTTTGAATATGTGAATGAAATGCCAGATCTTTTGAGAATAGGCATTTATAAGACACAAACCCCGCTGCAGTAAAATAATGATAAGTGTATGCATGGTGGATTTGAAGATGCAGGCCCTGTCCATAAATATTTCATCTCAGGAGTCTTTCCCAACATCTGTGGTGTGGAGATGGGAGGTGTGGTGAATATCGAAGTGGTTGGACACAGGGGTACATCAGCCTGAAAGGTTAACTTGCATGCCGTATTATTAAAGATTACTATGAGGCATAATAGTGTTAAAAAAACTCTCCCACCCCACAACCTCCCAAATTATACAGACTTGTCGCAAACAAGAGAAAATCTGCAGATGCTGAAAATCCAAGTAACATACACAAAATGCTCAAGAAGCTAAACAGGCCTGGCAGCATCTATGGAAAAGAAAACAGTCGACACGTTTCGGGCTGAGACCCTTCACTGGGATTCATCAGTCCTGGTATATTCAACTGATTATGAGATAAGATGTATCAGAAGGCTCTTGTGAGGAAGGTGACAAATGGAGACAATAGACTTGATAAAGGCATTGCCATAGTCTCATCCAAACAAGGGGACACTTTAGACACAAGGCCATCAACAGGCACTGACCAAAGTCATGACACAGGTCCCCAGGTTGGGAGCTCTTGTTCTATCAGCACCACATGATCATAATGGCACAGTGATGTCAAAAATAGCTGATTAGGCCCATTCTCGTCTTGGATCACTCAAGCGTCAACGTATTTTACCTTTGCCCTAAATGTGTAAATATATGCCACTCTTTGTATAACTGAGCCCTATAGGTGAGGCGAATGTTCAGTGAAGAAAAAGATCAATTGAAATCACACAAATCAAGCTCCTCTTCATTGATTCCATCTATGCTTCCCACTGCCACGGGAAATCAGCCAATATAATCAAGGACCTCTCCCACCCCAGTCATTTGCTCTCCTCTCCTCTCTTGTCTGGCAGAAGAAACAAAACTAAAAATCTTCAGACTCAAGAAGAGCTTCTATCCTACTGTTATCAAACTTTTGAATGGACCTCTTATAGACTGAAGGGTGAAATTTTGAACTCTTGTTCTCCCAATCTAACTCGCCAAGGCCCTTGCAGTTTATTTGCCGACCAAAAATTGCACTTTCCCTGTAACTGTAACACTATATTCTGTATTCTGTTTTCTTTTTACTGCCTCATAGTAATTATGTATGGCTTGATGTGCCTGGATTCATGCTATCTCAGTACATGCCAGAATAAGAAACTAATACCTATAAACATCTCATGGACCATCTGCCAGAAGAACACCCAGGAAGGGGCAGTTTGAATATTTTTCAGGGAACAAGGTCATCAGCAGTATGGATGGAGAAAGCGAAGGTTGGGTGAATTTGACAATTGGTCGGCAAAATGCCAGGTAATTTCTTTACACGGCCCTTTCTGAAATGGAAGTTAATCTAGAAGGAGGTGGTAGAATATGAGAAATACATAGAAACATTAAGGCAATGGACACTGGTGATCCTATTCTATTTTTAGAGGAGTTTATGTAGGAGGAACCATATTACGATGGAATAGATCTATCCCACAGCATGAAACTCTATACTGAATCAGAATAAATAGGCACACAGGAGCCGTGGTCCGATGTAACACACACGTAAAATACTGGAGGAATACAGCAGGTCAGAATGGAAAGGAACAAACAGATGATGTTTTGGGCCGAGATCCTCCATTAGGACTGGAAAGGCAGGGGGAAGGAGCCAGAATAAGAATCTGGGGTAGGGAGGGAATCCATATACAACAGGCAGCATTTCCCAGTGGCCAACCATTTTAATTCCACTCCCCTTCCCTTTCCAACATGGCTTCCACTGCCACGATGAGGTCACTCTCAGGTTGGAGGAGCAACACCTCATATTTTGTCTGGGTATCCTCCAATTTGATAGCATGAACATCAATTTTTCTAACCATAAGACCATAAGACTAGAAGACATATGAGCAGAATTAGGCCATTTGGTCCATTGAGTCTGCTCCACCATTTCATCATGACTGCTTGAATTTTCCTCTCAACCCCAATCTCCTGCCTTCTCTTCTTATCCCTTCATTGTGCTGACCAATCAGGAATCTATCAAACTCTGCCTTAAATATACATAAAGAATTGGCCTCCACAGGTAGCCTGTGGCAATGAATTCCACAGGTTCACCACTCTCTGGCTAAAGAAATTCCTCCTCATCTCTGTTCTAAGAGAATGTCCCTCTATTCTGAGGCTGTGTCGTCCAGTCTTAGACTCGCCACCATAGGAAACATCCTCTCCACATCCATTCTATCAAGGCCTTTCACCATTTTATATGTTTCAATAGGTCACCCCTCATTTTTCTGAATTCTAGTTAATACAAATCCAGAGCCATCAAACACTCTTCATATGAACAAGCCATTCAATCCTGGAATACTTTCCGTGAACCTCCTTTGAACCCTTTCCAGTTTCAACACATCATTTCAAGATTAGGGACCCAAAACTGCACACAATACTCCAAGTGTGGCCTCACCAGTTCTTTGTAAATTCTCACCATTACATCCTTGCTTTTATATCCTAGTCCTCTTGAAATGAATGTTAACATTGCATTTGCCTTCCTCACCACAGACCCAACGTGTAAATTAACCTTTAGAGAATCCTGCAAAGGTCCCTTTGCATCTGTTGTTTTGTATTTTCTCTCCATTTAGAAAATAGTCACCCTTTTCATTTCTTCTACCAAAGTGCATGACCATACATTTCCTGACACTCTACTTTCTCAAAGACACTTGCCCCTCCGTCTATCTTCATATCGTCCGCAACTTTGCACCAAAACCACCGATTCCATCATCCAAGTTATTATCATATAACGTAATAAGAATCGAACCCAACACTAGTCATTGGCAGCCAACCAGAAAAGGCTCCCTTTATTCCTACTCTTTGCCTCCTGCCAATCAGCCATAGCTTTTTCCATGCTTGCATCTTTCCTGTAATACTATGGGCTCATAGCTTGTTAAGCAGTCTCATGTGCAGCTCCTTGTCAAAGGCCTTCTGAAACTCCAATTACACATCATCAACCGATTCTCCTTTGTCTATCCTGCTTGTTATTTCTTCAAAGAATGCCAACAGATTTGTCAGACAAGATTTTCCCTTGTGGAAACCATGCTGAGTATAACCTATTTTATCATGGCCTCCATGTACCCAGAGACCTTAATAATCGACTCCGACATCTTCCCAACCACTGAGGTCAGACTAACTACTTATAGTTTCCTTTCTTCTGCCTCTCAACCTTTTTGAAGAGTGGAGAGACATTTGCAATTTTCCAATCTTCTGGAGAGAATCTAGTGATACTTGAAAGATCATTAGTAATGCCCCCTCTATCTCTTCAGCGGCCACTTTCTGAACTCTGGGCTGTACACCATCTGGTCCAGGTGATTTATCCACTTCAGACCTTTCAGTTTCCCAAGAACCTTCCCTCTAGTTATAGTAACTTCATACACTTCACTACCCTGACGCCTGGAACTTGCATCATACTGCTAGTGTCCTCCACAGTGAAGACTGATGCAAGATACTTATTCAGTTTGTCTGCCATTTCCTTGTCCCCCATTACTACTTCTCCAGCATCATTTTCTAGCAGTCGGATATCCACTCTCCCCTCTCTTTTACACCTTATGTATCTGAAAAAACTTTTGGTATCCTCTTTAATATCATTAGCTAGCTTACTTTTGTATTCCATCTTTACCTTCCTAATGACTTTTTAGTTACCTTCTGTTGGTTTTTAAAAGCTTCTGAATCCTCTAACTTCCTACTAATTTTTGCTCTATTATATGCCCTCTTTTGGCTTTCAGGTTGGCTTTGACTTCTCTTGTTAGCCACAGCTGTGTCATCTTGCCTTTAGAACACTTCTTCCTCTTTGGGATATATATATCCTGTGCCTTCCGAATTGCTTCCAGAAATTCCAGCCGTTGCTGCTTTGCTGTCATCCTTGTCAGTGTTCTTTTCAGATCAATTCTGGCCAACTCCTCTCTCATGCCTCTGTAATACTACTCCACTGTAATACTGATACACCTCACTTAAGCTTCTTCTTTTCATATTTCTGGGTGAATTTGAACATATTATGATTACTTGCCCCTAAGGGTTCTCTCTAATCAATTCTGGTGCATTGCACAACACTCAATCCAGAATAGCTGATCCCCTAGTGGGGTCAAAGATGAGTTGCTCCATTCTAGAACTTCCCTTCATGTAATCCAGCACCAACCCGATTTTCCCAATCTACCTGCATATTGAAATCCACTATGACTATTGCAACATGCCTTGTGACATGCATTTTCTATTACTCACTGTAATTTGTAGACTGAATCCTTACTACTGTTTGGGGGTCTGTATACAACTCCCATCAGGGTCTTTTTACCCTTTGCAGTTCCTTAGCTCTATCCACAATGATTCAACACCTACCGACCATGTGTCACCTCTTTCTAACTTCTGGTAATTTTTCACATCCCCTTCTCCTTCCTCTTCCATTTCCGATTCTGGCTTCTCTCTCACCCCTTCTTTTCTCCTCACTTGCCTATCACCTCCCTCTGGTATCTCTCTTCCTTCCTTATCTCCAATGGTCAACTCTTTTTTCCTAACAAACTCCTTCTTCTTCACTTTTTCAACCTCTCACCTTCCAGCTTCTCACTTCATCCTTCCTCCCCTACTCACCCATCATCCTGCTCACCTGGTTTCACCTATGACCTGCCAATTTATTCTCCTTCCCCTCAGCTTCTTATTCTAGGTTCTTCCCCCTTCCTTTCCAGTCCTGATGAAAAGGACTCAGCTCGCAACATTGACTGTTTTTATTCCTTTCCATAGATTCTGCAAGTCTTGCTGAGTTTCTCTGGCATTTTGTTTCTGTCACTCTTGCTCTCCAGCATCTGCAGATTCTCTTGTGTTATGTGCACACATGGTCTGGTTTCTGCTCATTATTGCACCACCCAGACTGCACAATCTGCCTTCCTGTCCTTACCTTCCCTGTTCCTTGACTCTTGGCCCTCAAAACCCAAGATAACATTTCTTATGCTTTCACGAGTAATTTGCAAATTTCCATCTTGGGGCCTAAGAGTCCAACCCTTCAATCGTAATAAGCACTGTGACGAGAATACACATAGATTAAGATGTTAGCTGGCCTGTGCTGGCACCAGTGGGATCAGCAGTTGGTCTGCCACTTGTCTTCAGGAGAGAGGGAAAACAATGGAGCAGCATTTGGAGATGTTAATGAAGGGACGGGAGAGTTTAACGGAAGGAGAGCTGTCAAGATCGGCTCCCCCTTTGAACCCTGAACTGTTTGAAGTGATGGACAGGCGATACCCCAGCAGGGGGATAAAAAGGGACAGGTTCGCTAAGGCAGGACACACACAACACCACGAGGTAACGAGACCCTGGAAGCAGTGCGCCTCCCATAAGTCGGTGGGAAGTTTTGGAAGGCTGGTCGCGGGACCAAGCCATAGACGCACAGGGTGGAAAGGCACGATCAGCAGGAACCTGGTGTATGTCCGCCCTTGCCTGGGTGCCAGGTTCACCGCAGAGAAATGATCGTATCTGGAAAACGGAGGGGTCACGGTCGGTGACCTCAGAAGACATCACAAAGGGCTCGCCCGAAAGCTGACTGCGAAGAATATCGAAGGTCTGTGTGGAAGCCGTTTGAATATTCATTCGTTTTGCTCTCTCTCTCCTTCCCCCCACCGTCCATCTCCCATGGCAGTGATTACTGCGAACTGAACTGAATTCAATTGAACTGAACTTTGTGTCACTTTGAAACTGGTCATTTACCCCTAGGCAACGATAGAGCTTGATTGATCCTGTTATCCTAATTCCGTGTACAGGTGTGTTTATCATTGCTGAACTGTTGCATTTATTATCCATTTGATTAGAGTACTGTGTTGTTTGTTTCTTTAATAAAACTTTCTTAGTTCTAGTAATCCAGACTCCAACTGAGTGATCCATTTCTGCTGGTTTGGCAACCCAGTTACGGGGTACGTAACATAAGTGGGGTTCTCGTCTGCGGTTTTGAACGCTAAATTTGGGACGGAGTAAATTGATTGGGTTAAAATTCCCGAAAGAAAGAAAAGACAAACAGCAGAAATGGAGGTTGAGGGATTTATAAAGGCGCTGACCTTGGAGGCATTAGAGGATGCCAGGAAATCGGAATTGGTAGCTGTGGCCAAACGGTTGAATCTTGCTAAGGGGAAGTCGACAATGAGGAGAGAGGAGATACACAGAGCTATCGTAGAGCACTATGTATCTAAAGGTGTGTTTCCCCAAGGGGAGCTGGGGGTGGTGTCTATTGAAAAACCTGCCGGAGACGTGGTACAGGTGCAGCTTGAAAAACTGAGACTTGAGCATGAGTTCCGGGTATGGCAGTTGGAGCGGGAAGAGAAGCAGTTAGAAAGGCAGGAGAGAGAGTTAGAAAGGCAGGAGAAAGAGAAAGAATTAGAAAGGCAGGAGAGAGAGAAACAGTTAGAAAGGCAGGAGAAAGAGAAAGAGTTGGAAAGGCAGGAGAGAGAGAGAGAGAGAGACAGTTGGAGCGAGAGGAGAAACAGAGGGAAAGGGAATTCGAATTGGAGAAGTTAAAGATAAGGGCAGAGCAGGGGCCCATGCCGAACCAAGGTGGAAGGTTCCGGGTGACCCAGGAGGATAGGCTGGTTCCCCCATTTGACGATACCGACGTGGATCGGTACTTCCTCCACTTCGAAAAAGTTGCTACAAGTCAGGACTGGCCGAGGGATAAGTGGGCTGTTTTGCTTCAGAGTGTACTGAAAGGGAAAGCCCAACAAGCTTACTCAGCTTTGTCCGCAGAAGATGCCCAGAGGTATGAGGTGGTGAAAGAGGCCATCCTCAGGATTTATGAGTTGGTCCCAGAGGCATACCAGCAGAGGTTCCGGAATGTGAGGAAGCAGTGGGACCGCACGTATTTAGAGTTTGCCCGTGAGATGCAGACATATTGTGAGCGTAGGTGCGCCTCGAAGGGGGTAGAGGGGGATTATGACAGACTGCTACAGTTGATCCTGATTGAGCAGTTTAAAGGTTGTGTCCCTGAGGGTATGAGACCCTAGCTAGATGAGAAAGAGGCAGCCACGTTAGCTGCAACTGCTAAGTTAGCGGATGAGTATGCGTTGACGCATAAAATGAAGTTTGCCCTGAGTAAAGGCTACCAGAAGGGTAGTCAGGACGGCAGGGAGAGTCCGCCAGAAAAGTCAGAATGTAAGCCGGGGACTAGTGAGAAGGATAAGGTAGACTGGGAGCAGTCTGGTAGGAAGTCTCCTGGGGTCGTCTGTTATAATTGCGGGAAAGTCAGACACTTTGCGTCCAGGTGCTTTGCCCCAAAGAAGGAGACGGGAAAAGGAAAAATGGCGATTTTGACTGGCTGTATCGAGCTGGTAAATGAACCGCTAGGAGAGGAAAGGTCTGCCAAAGTTCAGGAAGGGCGCGAGAGGTTTATCTCGGCCGGATTGGTGTCAGTGAAAGAGGGGTTAAAACCAGTTCCAGTGCGGATCTGGAGAGACACGGGAGCGTGTCAGTCACTAATACTGAAGGGTGTATTAGAGTTTAGCTCAGAGACCCAGACTGGGGAGGTAGAGGTCAAAGGTATTGGGGAAGGGACAGAGGCAGTCCTTTTGCACCAGATACACTTACAAAGCAACCTGGTCTCTGGACTAGTCACGATCGGGGTGAGGCCCGAATTACCGATGAAAGGCGTGGAAGTCTTGCTCGGTAATGACCTCGCCGGGGGAATCGTGTTCCCAGCCGTGAGATTGACAGGTCAGCCTGCCAGCATTGAGGCCCCGCCCATGGACTCACAGGTTCATCATGGGACTGCGGTAGTAAATTTAGCTGAGACGTTTCTGCCAGCCTTGTACGAGAAGGGGGTAGAAAGTGGAAAGAAGGAGTGTAGTGAAACAAGATGTAGTGAGGGAGCTGAGACAGACTTAGCATTAGCCAGGAAAGAATTTGTGCAGGCGCAGGAGCGAGACAAGGGGCTGATGGTTTTGGCAGAGACAGCTCTCTCTGACGCAGAATTAACAAGGGAACCAGTAGGCTATTGTGTGGAGGAGGAAGTGCTAAGGAAGAAAGGGAGACCAAGTACCGTACCCGCAGATGAGGAACGGGGGGTGGTGCAAAAGAGTTATGGGGATGAGATTTTTAACCTGGCCCACAAGGTACCCCCCGGTGGACATTTTGCAGTACTGGAGGGAACAGTTGGAGGAATCATGAAAGAGGTTTACCGGCTGCACCGGACGAAGGATGTTATTGATTATGGCCGACACGAACTGAGACGGTCACAGGCTTTTGATATGCTAACAAACCTAGTCGGTGTTAGCGCGGAAATCAATGAAGCTAGGGTCCCCCTGATAAGAGAAAAAAACCATTTTGAAAAGTTGAGTATGGTATCGACCAGATGGGAGAAGGCTTTTGTTTTGGCCAGCTCTGCTGATAAGGTCTCTCACTTAATCCCCGAACAAAGCGACTCTTTAGGAGAAGTAATTAAATGACTCGCACACGTGTGTTTGATTGTCCCAAGGCGATGCAAAGAACTGGGACGTTGGGTGGTGTCTGTTTCACTAGGTCAGCCTAGCAAGCAAGGATGAAGCATAGAATGAGTAATTCAGTGACGAGAGGGCTGACGAACACAGAGGTGTGTATTGGTGATGTAATACGGCTGCCTGAAGCCAGCTTGATAGTGAACCTTGAAAAAAATGAGTTCGGCCACACGAAGGTCACTTACCTGGGAATTGTGGTGACACAGGGGCAGCTGGCAGCAATGCAAGCTAAAGTGCGGGCTATCTCTGATGTCCCAACCCTGACAGACAAGAGGGCCCTCAGAAGGCTCTTGGAGATGGTGGGGTACTGTAGGAAGTTTGGCAATAACTCTGCAGTTACTACCCCTCCCCCTCCTACTAAGCCCTTGCGAGAGAAAACTAAGTTGGAATGGGACGACCCTTGTTATTGTGGTCCGGGACGAAACCCAATGAGAGGTTACATTGATCGCAATTCATCAGTGTTTTTGGCCACTATGAAGTTTGCTAAGTTGGAGCCTGGTCTAAGGGATTACTAATAACACATATAAAAGGAACAGAAAGTGTGATGGCTGACTGTCTGTCAAGGTGTTGACAATTTCAAACTCGCTGTATTAGTCAAATAGCTGATAAAGATGTATATTTGTGTGTATCAAATAATGCATTCATGTTTGTAATTTTTACCCCGGTAAAAACCCTTAAAGGGGGGAAGTGTGATGAGAATACACATAGATTAAGATGTTAGCTGGCCTGTGCTGGCACCAGTGGGATCAGCAGTTGGTCTGCCACCTGTCTTCAGGAGAAAGGGAGATAAGGAAAAGCATTTGGAGATGTTAATGAAGGGACGGGAGAGTTTAACGGAAGGAGAGCTGTCAAGATCGGCTCCCCCTTTGAACCCTGAACTGTTTGAAGTGATGGACAGGCGATACCCCAGCAGGGGGATAAAAAGGGACAGGTTCGCTAAGGCAGGACACGCACAACACCACGAGGTAACGAGACCCTGGAAGCGGTGCGCCTCCCATAAGTCGGTGGGAAGTTTTGGAAGGCTGGTCGCGGGACCAAGCCATAGACGCATAGGGTGGAAAGGCACGATCAGCGGGAACCTGGTGTGTGTCCGCCCTTGCCTGGGTGCCAGGTTCACCACAGAGAAACGATCGTATCTGGAAAACGGAGGGGTCACGGTCGGTGACCTCAGAAGACATCACAAAGGGCTCGCCCGAAAGCTGACTGCGAAGAATATCGAAGGTCTGTGTGGAAGCCGTTTGAATATTCATTCGTTTTGCTCTCTCTCTCCTTCCCCCCACCGTCCATCTCCCATGGCAGTGATTACTGCGAACTGAACTGAACTTTGAGTCACTTTGAAACTGGTCATTTACCCCTAGACGATGATAGAGCTTGATTGATCCTGTTATCCTAATTCTGTGTACAGGTGTGTTTATCATTGCTGAACTGTTGCATTTATTATCCGTTTGATTAGAGTACTGTGTTGCTTGTTTCTTTAATAAAACTTTCTTAGTTCTAGTAATCCAGACTCCAACTGAGTGATCCATTTCTGCTGGTTTGGCAACCCAGTTACGGGGTACATAACAGCACGAAGGCCCAATAACTGCAGTGCCTCAGCTCTCATTGTTCCCGTACAGGGAGTACACGTTGTTGCCATCAGTTTCTGTGCTCATATAGCTGACTGGAACCATTGCTGAATACCATTTCACAACATAGAACCATTCAGTAATATAAAACAAAATCTTTGCATGGAACCATAGCGTGATAATGAAATCACATAGCAGTCCATTGCTATATAATATAGAAGTAAACATAACATGAATGATTGCTTTGAAGAGAGGAAGCTGAAAATTCAGGGAATAACTGCAACTTCCTAAAATTCTGTGGACTCTAATAAAACCTAATGGAACATTATATTTCCACACAAAATGAAATACTCTCAGCTGCAGCCATAAAATGAATGATGCATATTCCTGTGCCCCAACCCTCGTGTTCACTTCAGACGATACATTTCATGCAGATTGTAAGCTGTTTTCTTTGATTTACAGTCTGATCCATCAATTCCCCTCATTTCACACAGAAAGAATGAAAGGTTTTAGGTTCAGGCTTTACTCAATGACAGACATGTTTGCTCAAGTGTTATTCTGCTTAGTGTAACATCTTCCTTGCCTGAACTTCCATTATCATTTCATAAAGTCATGTGCCTTTGTCATTAACTATTCATTTATAATAATTTCAAGATCACATTGCTTTCAGAATGTAATTCCCAAATTAACATCGACCTTTAGTTATAATATTAATGAGACTCTTTGTGATTGATTGGAACTTGCCAACACAGAGCTTAACTGCTCTATTCTTGAATTGCTAAGTCTACACAAAGCTTCAAATATTATGAGCTTACTTGAACTATTAACTCAGTCCCCAGAAAATGAAAATTTGGAATTATTATCAAAATTAATTGTGAAGTGATGGCAGCAGGTTCCGGGTTGTTGCTTTCCTCTGACTGAAACCTATACTGAATTGAAATGAAACAAGAAGCTGAAGGAACTCAATTTGTCAGGCACTGTCTGAGGAGGGAACTGAACAGTCAAAGTTTGGGAGTCAGAATTTTCATCAGTCCAGATGAATGGTCTCAACCCCAAAAGTAGTCTGTCCATTTCCTTCCACAGTGCTACTTCAGCCACTGAGCTCATCCAGCTTCTTGTTTGTTGTTCCAAGTTCCAACATCTGCAGTCTCTTGGGCCTCCAATATTGAATGGTACTGATGTCCAACTTGAGTGTTAGATGAGCTTTGGGGAAAGTCTATGGAAGGAACCATTATACAATGAAACTATGGGTAGCATGTGATAATATATAGAATGAGGGCAAACAAGCTCCTTGTAACCATGATCCTGTCCCAGTGCCTACTACATCACCCACACAGTTGCAGGTTCAGGTCTCACTCTAGAAAACTTGTGCATGTTGTTTTCTAACATTTTAATTTCGCACAAGCGGAGACTGTCTTAAATTTAGACCTTAATCCAAGATCAGGTCTGCCTCTGAATTCAATTTAAAAAATCCAATTGTACTATTTCAAGGAAGATGAGGGAAGTTCGCTCTGGAAGGATGGACAGTATTTGCTCATCAAGGAACATCACTGAGTCGGAACATCAGATTGTTAAGCTGTTCCTGTGCTCATTCTGCAGGAGTGATTCTGGGCTTCCTGTTGCATGTCACAGCAGGTATCCAAACACAAGAATATCTGCAGATGCTGGAAATCCAAAGTAACGTGTACAAAATTCTGGGGAAACTTAGCAGGCTGGGTAGCATCTATGGAAAAGAGTAAACGGTTATTGTTTTGGGCCGAGTTCTGATGAAGGGTCTCGGCTTGAAACGTCGATCGTTTACTCTTTTCCATGGATTCTGCCTGACCTACTGAGATTCTGCAGCATTCTGTGTGGGTGCTACAGAGGGTATGCATCCATTTCTGCTCTGACCCATCCCTAATCTGTGATTGCCTGCACTTAAGCCCAATATAACTTGAGGAACAGCAAGGGGTAGAAGAGTAATATGGACTTAAGGCTGATTTATACTTCTGCGTAGGTACGACGTCGCTGCGAACCCTACGTAGAGTCTACGTGGATCCCTACGCCGTAGGCTGACGGGCACCTCTCCCAAAATGTAACTGCGCGTTGCGGTAACGCAGACCACAACAACTGTGATTGGTCCGCCTGGTAGCATTGTATTTCCCCCTATGTTGCAATAGCTTCCCATTGGCCGACTGAAGGGCAGGGAAGGAACTATGGCTGCAATGCTTTCCATAAGGCTTTACAGACCTCTGAAATTATGGAGGATGCATTTCGCTTTTACGAAAAAAGACGCTCGCTTTAAACTTGTTTACCGTGAGAAAGACTACCATGACCACGAAGCCTTGCGCGGGCAGGTGTGTGTGCATGTGCGACGTGTCCGAATTGCAGAGCGAAGCAGACACACCAACGCACAAGTATCAATGCTCACAATGCGCGTAGGCCACTTGCGTAAGTTACGGCGTCAATTTGACGCAGAAGTATAAATCAGCCTTTAGCCAGCTCCATTACAAGAATAGCTCTTCCCACCATCAAGGGCATCTCCAAGAGGTGATGTCTCAAAAGTCAGTATCCATCATTAAAGATCTTCACCATCCAGCACGTGACCTCCCTCTTCACATTACTACTTCAGAAAGCCAGAAAACCAAGATGTATTGTTTTAGGGACAGCATTGTAACCTCCACTAACAGATTTCTGAACAATCCACCAATGCCCTCATTATTCCTCTTTTCCACTTGGTTTATTTTGGAACTTGGGGTGTATGGGGCGTCCAGGGAGGGGTAGCACCTCTGGTGGGGGGGCTTGCTGTGCCGTTTTTCAGGGCAGCTCGTCCACCTTTGGTCCCCACCTGGCGCTCAGCTCTCACCTGCGGCTCCAAGTAGCTGTAACACGCGTAGCGGCCACACCCCGGTAAACCGTCTCGGCAGATGGGCGAAACCAGGTGAGGGTAGCCGACGGGTCTTCGACCCACGGTGAGGTAGGGGATCTGCCTGTCCCAGCGTGTGAAGTCTGGCCATGGCGGATTGAGCGGAGGAGACCGATTAATGGTCCAACGGTCAAGAAGGCAGGCCAGCAGGCGTTGTGGAGCGCTAAGAGCACGACAAGGCACTTAGACCTCTTGGTCATCCACTGCAAGAGGTGGTGATCTCTTTAAACTCACCCGGCGGAAGGCAAAGGCAAACCACTGCTGTAACTTGTCGAGTACGATTTCTCAATATGTCAGAGCAGCGTGGAGGGAAATCGTCCGCCAACTGGAAATTCCAGATGCAACCTAAAGCGAGCGAACTTACAATAATCTTTCAGTTTAGCACTGTATAGCTGCTGCAAGAGAACAAATTTAACACCATTATTCATTGTTAATGAACCTGATTCTGATTTTGACACATCTTCCTCTGGATATGGTACAGGCTGCAGGTTTGATCTTTTCATTTCTGATGCTTTTTATTATTTCGCTCTCTTTGTATTTGCTCAGTTTGTGTCTTTTGCACATTAGTTGAGCACTCAAGTTGATGTGGTCTTTCATTATGGTTATTATTCTGTTATAGATATATTGAGTAAGAAAATGAATCCCATGGTTGTATATGGCTTCAAAAATGTATTTTGATAATAAATTGACTTTGACTTTGCAGTCGCTTATCACTGATACTGGCTGCTTTTCGCTCTCCATTAGTACAGCCGGACTCTAATAATTTATTTGTTGAGATACAGCATGGAATAGGCTCCTCCAACCCTTCCAGGGAGGCTGACCATCAATCCCCACGGGACAATTTACAATGACCAATTAACCTACCAGTCGGTACGTCTTTGGACCGTGGGAAGAAACCAAAGCACCTGGAGAACTTACGGGCAGTGGCAGGAATTGAACCCATGTCAGAAACATGGACCCTGAAGAAGGATGACATGAAACGAATTAATGCTTTTGAATTGGGGTGCTGTCGACAAATGTTGAAGATCAGCTGGGCAGAGAAACTTTCAAATGAGAGGGTTTTGTCCGAAGTTGATAGACCACGGATATCGCTGGAGTTAAAAGTTGCTTATTGTGGACACGTTACGTGGAGAGGTAACATCTTGTCGGACTTGCTATATGGAAAGGTGGAGGGAAAGAAAGAAAGAGGAAAGCAAAGAACAACGTGGCTGGATAACATCAAGGATTGGACCAAGCTGGACAAGACCAGAGATGTTGTGGACAAGTGTCGGGACAGAGCGGTGTGGAGGGAAATCATCCACCAACTTGAAATTCCAGAGACAACCTAACGACAGCTGTTCTGTAAAGCATTGTTCTTACCACTACACTACCGTGTCATCTGTCTTGTAGACAGAGAAGTGTATCATCCCCTAAGTACCCATATTGAACTATTTGACTGAACTATATCACAGACAACCCCTTTGTCCCACCTAATCCACCCCACCTTCTATTCAACTCTCTTTCCAGGATGCCGACCTGAAACGTCAACTCTGTTTCTTTTGCCACAGATACTGCCTGACCTGCTGAGCATTTCTAGCTTTTGTTTTTTAAGACTATAGGATATAGAAGCAGAGCTAGGCCATTTGGCCCATCGAGTCTGCTCCACCATTTCATCATGGCTGATCCATTTTCTTCTCAGCTCCAATCCCATGCCTTCTCCCTGTAATTTTTTATTCCTTGACTAATCAAGAATCTATCAACCTCTTAAATATACCCAGTCACTTGGCCTCCACAGCTGCCTGTGGCAATGAATTCCACAGATTCGTTATGGTTAAAGAACTGGTTAAAGAAATTCCTCCATCTCTGTTTTTATCCACTAATTGCTGTTAATTTCACCTTGTTAATTGGCTGCCACTTTTCCAATATTACAACAGTGCCTATACTCCAGAAAGGCTTTATTGGTTGAATACATGTTTTGGATATCTTATGATTATAAAAAAACACCTACACATGCAAGTCCTAATGGGCTGTTTCAGTACTGAAAACTGCCGTAGGGATAATTGCACTCTCATAATGCAGAGGATGGACTTGCTACAGAGAAGTTTATCCTTCTTGTCAAATATTTACTGCAGTAAGCCTGATATTCAGTTTAATTGACCTCAGGAACACACACACAAAATGCTGGAGGAACTCAACGGGTCAGGCAGCGTCTATGGATATGAATATAGTCGACGTTTTGGGCTGAGACCCTTCTTCAGGACTGAAAAGGAAGGGGGCAGATGCCAGAATAAAAAGGTGAGGGGAGGGGAAGGAGGCTAGCTAGGAGGGTGGGAAAAGTTCAAGGGCTGGAGAAAAAGGAATCATAGGAGAAAGGGAAGGAAGAGGGGACCTAGGGAGAGGTAATAGGCAGAAGTATAAAAGGTTAAAATGGTGAATAGAGGAAGGGGGGAAATTTGTATACTGGAAGGAGAAATCGATGTTCATGCCATCAGGTTGGAGGTTACCCAGATGGAACACAAGGTGTTGTTCCCCCACCTTGAGGGTGGTCACTTCTTGATTCAAAAGGAGACCATGGACTGACATGTCGGATAGACCTCAGATTTTAGCGCTTACTCTCAATTTGCTATTGGGGAACCCTAATGCTGCCTAATGTTTTCAATGGGATTGACTGTTACATTACCCGTAGGAATGGTATGTAATTTAATGTGCTTCTTATATGGGAGCGGCTGCCAGGGATTTGATGTAAACAAAGCACTCTTTTCACTTCTCAACTGTTTGATGACACATTAAATAGAGAAAGCTCAGTGCTTTACTGAGGAAGTAACTGACACGGACTACAAACAGCCAATTCCCAGCACTCAATACTTCAACCTGTATAGTGAAAATATCTTGAGAAGTATCAAAGATATCAAAGGATTCACAATTGGAGGCCATAATATAAATAACAACAGATATGCTGGTGACATCATACTAATAGCTGACTCAGAAACAAAACTTCAAGAGCTGCTCACTATAGTGGCAGCAGAAAGTAATCACAGAGGCCTCTCAATCAACACCAAGAAGACAGAAAGCACGGTCATCTCCAGAAAGACAAACATCCCACAATGTGTGATCAAGATCAAAATACAAACATCAAACAAGTCAACAAATTCAAATACCTTGGCAGCCTAATAACAAGTGATGGCAGGTGCGACACAGATATCAAGTACAGAATAGCAATGGCGAAAGAAGCTTTCCAAAAAATGAAGACCATATTAACAGACAGAAAGATGAGCATGTACACTAAAAACAGAATACTGCAGTGCTACATTTATTCTATCCTGACTTATGGAAGTGAATGCTGGACAATTTCTCCAGCAATAGAAAAGAGACTAGAAGCAGCTGAATTATGGTTCTACAGGAGAATGTTAAAAACATCATGGACCACACACACATCAAATGAAGAAGTTCTCAGAAGAGCCCAAGCAGTTCAATCACTCATACCAACAATAAGAGAAAGACAACTCAGATTCCTAGGACACATCATGCGGAAAGATGAACTAGAAAAACTCATACTCTCAGTACGCTGGATGAACTCAGCAGGTCGGGCATATTGAAAGTATTGAAGATATTGAAAATTGAAAATATTGAAATATTGAAAATATTGAAAATACGCATCCAGCGTACTGAAAGTGTTGCTTTGATCACAGCATCTGCAGATTATTTTGTGTTTAAAAACTCATACTCTCTGGAAAGATTGATGGGAGCAAACCTGGAGGAAGACCTCGGCTTATGTAGATCAAAAGTATAGCCAGGTGGCTACACATCGAGGAAATGGAAGTCATCCAAAAAACGAAGGATAGATCTATATGGAAAACTATGGTCACTAAGGTCCGCATCGGATATGGTACCTAGACAGACAGACAATACTTCAATACATCTTCATTCAGATGACAGAGTCTCAGTGGTTGACCTCAGTGTTCCAGAGGCAGAGAACAGCAAACTTCCCACTGTCGATCAGAATGACACAGGAGTCCATGATACATGACAAAATTGGTAAGGCTATCCTTTCTCTGCCCATCCTAATAAGTCTTGAGCAAACATTCCTGATACCCATAATGCTGTTGAATACATTGTTTCAGTTGCAATGATGGGTCAAAGATTTATTTCCAAGTAGGGTGATAAATGACCTGGAGACAACCCTATTGCCCTTGGGAAATGCTTTCAGATTTTGCCAGGTGAGTAACAACAGTGCTTTTGTATCTGGCTGCTGTTGAGGGAATGAGTGGTCAGAGTAGAGAATATCCTTTGTCCTGGAGAGCGTTCAACTCCTTGAGTGTTGCTAGACTGCATTTAAACAGTTAAGTGCAAAGTACTCTGCCAGATGAGTATCATGTAGCGTCACTTGCTAGAGAATACCTAGTCTTTGACTTGCTCTTGTATTTATAAACTGTACCATTGTGTTGAAGTGAGCATATTGGCATTGTTAACATGGAGCCGGTCTTTTACTGGTTGCCAAAAAGTATTTCACGGGGATCAGTGTGGGGAATGCAAATTTCTACAGCTTACGTCAAGGACATGGATGAAGAGAGCAAGTACACATCTGCCAAATGTGCATTAAGAACGAGGGTTGAACAGGCTTGGCAAGTCCCCAAGCAAGCACTTGAGAGGGTGAACATCATCTATGGAAAGGGAAACAGAATTAACATTTCAGGGTCAGGACCCTTAGTCAGAACTGGAAAAAGACAGTAAACTGTTCTGACAACAGGTTTTCTATGAACACCATAATATTGCTTGAAGTTACTGATGGTCTGTGCATCAAGGACTTTATCCAACCTATAGATCTTTTTGTAATGCATTTGGCGTATTGCGTGCTGGAAATTGGCTCTTTGCTTTTTTTTAAAAAGTCAGCTACTGAATACAAACAGGGATTGTAAACAGGCTGATGAGGCCACCATACCACTGTGACACCTTTTTATTCCCCCTGCCATGGTGAGTAAAGACATTGCTCCTGAGAACTCCTGACGATCTCTCATGGGCTTATAAACTCTGATATGGGAAGATAGGGGTGGGAGAACCTCCCTGGGCTACCATCACTTTCCGTGGCGTGGTTTGTTCCTCTCCCTTCTGCCTGACTGAAAAGGCTAGAAAGGTATCCACCTTCTCTGAGCCTCTGAACACATATATGCACAACTATGGGCTGTATATCCTACCCTACATTCACATTTCAAAGTATCCTCTGGAATGAGGTTAGAAAATGGAAAAAGGCTGAATAGTTCAGGAGAAGAAGCTACAGATCTATAAACAGTCTTTATTTATTGGAATTCCAATTCAATTACATGTAATCAAAGAATACAGGCGTAAAACTGACTGTGGTCTTCTTGACAGCTTTTGAAATGACTTTCAATTAAACTCAAATATTAAATAAATCTTCCACAATAGGCAAAATTCCTTTTGACAGTCAAGATGCTGCTCCTGATAATTCAAATTAAGTCCAAAATCCAGTATAGAATGGGGAATTGCAGAAAGGAAGAGACAAAAGAGTGTACAAGTGTTCAGGCTACATGTTCTGTGATGGTGAGCACAGTGAACACACACGCACACACACTCACACACACACGTGTAATGAGGGGAGTCACACACTCACAGTATGTTAGGGATGGCATCTACTGTGGTTGGTGTAACACTTTACAGTACCACAAATTGCTGTCTGCGAAGGGTTTGTACATTTTCCCTGTGACCATGTTGGTTTTCTCCAGTTGCTCTGGTTTCCTCCCACATTCCCAAGATGTATGGGTCAGGGTCAGTAGATTGTTGGCGTGGGGAAGCAAGGCAACACTTGCGGCCTGCCCCTAGTACAACCCGCCGGCTGTGTTGCTTGTTGACACAGAACAATACATTCCTCTGCAAGTTTCGATGTTTCAATGTACATGTAACAAATAAAGCTAATTTTAATCGGGTCCAACAACATTCACATTTGGATTTGATAGGACTGAAGTGTTTTGATCAATTGCTTGTTGGTTTTGCTCAGCACAAATAAAGTCCTGCGTGTTGGCTTCATTAGATTGCCATGTTGCCAGGATGAGGCTTTTCATTCCAGGATGAGGGAGATGTCCTCTTTTTTTAAAGAAAGGGGCTTCCCTTCCTCCACCATCAACTCTGCTCTCAAGCGCATCTCCCCCATTTCACGCACATCTGCTCTCACTCCATCCTCCCGTCACCCCACTAGGAATAGGGTTCCCCTTGTCCTCACCTACCACCCCACCAGCCTCCGGGTCCAACATATTATTCTCCGTAACTTCCGCCACCTCCAACGGGATCCCACCACTCAGCACATCTTTCCCTCTCCCACCCTCTGCCTTCTGCAGGAATCATTCCCTACGCGACCCCCTTCATCCCCCCCATCCCTCCCCACTAATCTCCCTCCTGGCACTTATCCTTGTAAGCAGAACAACTGCTACACATGCTCTTACACTTTCCCCCCGCCAGACAGTGCTTCCAGATGGGGCAACACTTCACCTGTGAGTCGGCTGGGGTGATAAACTGCGTCCGGTGCTCCCGATGTGGCCTTCTATATATTGGTGAGACCCGACGCAGACTGGGAGATCGTTTTGCTGAACACCTACGCTCTGTCCGCCAGAGAAAGTAGGATCTCCCAGTGGCCACACATTTTAATTCCACATCCCATTCCCATTCTGATATGTCTATCCACGGCCTCCTCTACTGTAAAGATGAAGCCACACTCAGGTTGGAGGAACAACACCTTATATTCCGTCTGGGTAGCCTCCAACCTGATGGCATGAACATTGACTTCCCAAACTTCCGCTAATGCCCCACCTCCCCCTCGTACCCCATCTATTATTTATTTATATACACATGTTCTTTCTCTCTCTCTCCTTTTTCTCCCTCTGACCCTCTGACTATACCCCTTGCCCATCCTCTGGAGTTTCCCCCCCTCCCCCTTTTCCTTCTCCCTGGGCCTCCTGTCCCATGATCCTCTCATATCCCTTTTGCCAATCACCTGTCCAGCTCTTGGCTCCATCCTTCCCCCTCCTGTCTTCTCCTATCATTTTGGATCTCCCCCTCCCCCTCCCACTTTCAAATCTCTTACTAGCTCTCCTTCAGTTAGTCCTGACGAAGAGTTTCGGCCCGAAACGTCGACTGTACCTCTTCCTAGAGATGCTGCCTGGCCTGCTGCGTTCACCAGCAACTTTGATGTGTGTTGCTTGAATTTCCAGCATCTGCAGAATTCTGCATGTTTGCTATGTTGTTTGTTTGGTACACCAGCTCTGTTTCTGGCATGCTCTTTAATGAATAATAGTGGTTTCCTGTTGGATGGCAGAGGGTAAGATATGGCAGGGCTTCTGTTGCACCTCACACACACAAAGGAACAAAGCAACAACTAAAACGCTGGGGGGGCAGGGAAGGGGAGAAACACAGGGGTCAGACAGTATCGAAGGGGTTCAGATGAAGTATCTAGATCTGAAAGGTCAACAGTCCATTTCCTTCCACAGGGGCTGTTTGACAAGGTGAGTTCCTCCAGCATTCAGTTTGTAGCTCCAAATTACATTACCCGCAGTTCCTCGAGTCTCCAGCTGTGTTCCAAATCTTGTAATCATGCTGTGCAACATGGAGGGCATCTTCTGACAGCGGTCTTCACTTCATCTCCACAGGACTGTGGCATGGTCACCCTTACCAATGTGGTCATGAAGATTTTTGGGGAATAAAGATGTTGACTTGTCCTCAACTTTGTTTTTCTTACTACCTGCTGCAGGCTTAATCTGGCATGCATGTCCTCCTGGCCTCAGCCAATTGCCTCGTCACCGAACAACTCAATAATGGACATTAAAGTCTTAAAAGTATATTCTGTCATCATCAATATCTTCATGCACTGCGTAGTATGAACTGGGTGATCTTCCATGATCTGTCTACTGAGCGAAGAATTGTTGCCTATGGGGAAGACCCCCTTCATGCCATTATTCAATCTGTGATTGTTCTTGTCAATTTTTTCTACAAAGTGGTTTGCCATTGTCTTCTTCTGGGTAGTGTCTTTACAAGATGAGTGACCGCAGCCATTATTGATATTCTTCAGAGACTGTCCACCTGGCATTAGTGGTCGCATAACCAGGACTTGTGATATACACCAGAATATTGTATATCAATGAATAATTCTTCTGTACATACAGAGATAGATGGAGGACCCCTCATTGCTGCTTTAAACGGTAGCGGCGTAATGGGCAGTAAATTAGTGAGCTTGTATATAAAGTCAGAACAAACTAAAACAGCAGTTTCTCTTTGCCACCTTCCCCCCCCCCGCCCCACCACTGCTCATAAGCGAAGCACATGAAGTTTTATGACCGAGGAGCCAGTTTTAGCATCAGTAATTATGTGCCTATCTTCATTCCTGAATTTGTCTAATTAACTGAATTTAAATTCCCCAGCTCTGTGGGGATTTGGACTCTTGCCTCTGCATTACAAGTTCAGTAATGTAGCCGCTATGCTGCCAAGCCTATTGCAATAAATCGATGGACTGTAGTCTCAGTGAGAGCGAGGCAGAATGGTAATGCTAAGGCTACAGAATAGAGCACTTGGCAAAGGGAATGCAAGCAAATGATCTATGAAAATCAAGGCGAGGTCATTAGAATGATTGGTGAGAGATATGTAAAGCAGAGGGAAACCCAGGGCAATTAAATCAAAATGGATGGGTGGATTATAATGGGGAAGGGCATAGCGCATAAGGATCAATTAATCTCCTGCTGTGCATTAGATGGTTTTAAGTAATTCTGAGAATTGAGAGTAAAGGTAATGTATAAATCAGACAGTGGCTATCAGGCTGCAGTGGGTTGAAATATGAAGGCCTGCTTGGTTTTAACAGCAGATATTAGTACAAGAAATCCAGGTCAGGTTACCATATTTCAGGAAGAAAAACTAAAATGGCCAGCTAGAATACTCCAGCATAATTTACAGCACATAGGAAGGTTGTATAGGATATTTCAGGACTGATTACAAGAGAACATCTAATCTCTTCTCAGATTTTATGAAGAGAATAGGTATTTTTGAAAGGAAGAGAGCAAATTATTTTAATCCTGGTAGATTTCCTCGCTCTAAGATGGAGCCTACGCAGATTTATAAAGGCATGTATATCTCACTATAAAGTACAATAGAAGCCCTTGCCCATTCATCCCTCCCGACTAACCTCCCTCCCAGCACTTATCCCTGCACGCAACTAAAGAGCTACCCCTCCCTGTTCACCTCCTCCCTCAACTCCATTCAGGGCCCCAAATAGTCCTTCCAGGTGAGGCAACTCTTCACCTGTGAAGTTGATGTGGTAGTCTATTGTGCCTGGTACTCCCAGTGCAGACCCAGTGTAAACTGGGGTACTACTTCATTGAGCTCCTACGCTCCATCCGCCAAAAGTGTAACTTCCTGGAGGCCAAACATGTCGGAAAATTCCCTTTCCGACATGTTGGTCCACCGACTCCTCTTCTGGCAAGATAAGGCCACCGTCAGGGTGGGGGAGCAACACCTTAAATTTCATCTAGGTAGCTTCCAGCCTGATGGCTGAATATGAATTACTCCTTCCAATAAAAATATTTTCCCTCCTCCTCCCCTCTTCTTGAAAATGAAATACAATGGTGGAAAATGCATGGTCATGCACTTCGGTAGTAGAAATAAATGTGTGGAATATTTTCTAAACGGGGAGAAAAACCAGGAATCTGAGATGCAGAGGGACTTGGGAATCCTTCTGCAGAACACCCTGAAAGTTAAGTTGCAGGTCAAGAAACCTAGAATACAAGAGCAAGGATGTGGTGCTAAAGCTTTAAAAGGCACTGGTGAGGCCTCACCTTGATAGTGTGAACAGCTTTGGGCCCCTCATCTTAGAAAAGATGTGCCAGCATTGGAGAGGGTCCAGAGGATGTTCACAAGGATGATTCCAGGAATGAAAGGTTTATCATACGAGGAACATTTGATGGCTCTGGGTTTGTACTCACTGGAATGCAGAAGCATATGGAGGGGAACTTATTGAACCCTTTTGAACTTTGAAAGGCCTAGACAGATGTGGAAAAAATGTTTCCCATGGTGGAAGAGTCTAGGGTAAGAGGGCACAGCCTTAGGATAGAGGGGCACCCTTTCACAACAGAGATGCAGAGAAACTTCTTTAGCCAAAGGGTGATGAATTTGTGGAATTTGTTGCCACATGCAGCTGCGGAGGCCAGATTGTTGGGTGCATTTAAAGCAGAGCTTGATAGGTTCTTGATTGGACATTGCATCAAAAGTTATGGGGAGAAGGCCGGGAACTGGGGTTGAAGAGGAGATAGAAAAAAAAAGGGATCAGCCATGATTGTATGGGCCAAATGGCCTAATTCTGCTCCTTTGTCTTAGGGTCTTCTTTTATTCCCCACTCTGGTGTGTTGCCTCTTTTCACCTGCCTATCACCTTCCCCTGGTGCCCCTCCTCTGTCCCTTTCTCCTATGGCTCATCTCCCCTCCTATCAGATTCCTTCATCTCCAACCCTTCATCTTTCCTACCTGGCTTCACCCATTCTCTTCTAGCGTGTCCTCATTCTCCTTCCTCAACCTTTTTTTATTCTGATATCCTCCCCTTCCTTTCTTACCCCAGAGAAGGATCTTGGCCCAAAATATTGACTGTTTATTCATTTCCATAGATGCTGCCTGGCCGGCTGAGTTCCCTCAGCGTTTTGTGTGTGTTGCTTTGGATTTCCAGCGTCTGAAGACTTTCTCATGCCTGTCCTCCATATAAATGATTACGGGTGACACTGTAGCCACTAACTCACTGGAATTACTCTCACATACAGTCACAGAGAGGAGAGATTCACAAAATGTCTAACATTGTTGTGAAGCTAAAATGGAGGTGCAATTAAAATGGCTTACACCTTGAAGGCCGCAATACTCAAGAAGTCAAGGAGAATGTAATTGTTTCTCTATAAATTTAATCAACCATTTCTCAACACAGCTGATCCCAAGGTTAGTTTTACCAGCAGAATGTGACATTTTCAAATGAAATGCAATACTTAGTGACACATACATGTGGAATAATGTGGATCTCCTGATTTACTGTTTAGTTGGACAGAATGGGCTAGAAGATATTTTGTTGTGCATGTGGTGCCTATCATAAGATTTTTGGTACAAGTTTTAGAAGCAAAGAGTTTCCAGAAAACAGTGGAATGTTTTTTATTTGACTGTGTGAGAGAGAAAAAAAAGAATCATTAGGCAGGCAAGCTGTTTCCAGAACTCAAGCAGCTATTTTTCTTTTCCCTTCCTACCATAACTTATTTTCAATTTATATACCAGCTTCTCACATCAATTGGTAATCTCTAATACAATCTTCCTAATTAAACCATCCTTTTACATCTGCATTCCAAGCGGGTTGTTGTCTAACTGAGGAAGGCAGCGCAGATGCTCCTAACTCTACTAGTGCAGCTCCTACCACAGTGTGGGAAGGACAGCGATGGAGGCGGCCAACATGGCTCATGTTCTCTTCTGTCCCTCTCCGAGGAAGTGCCCCTCCTGCAATTCGCTCAGGTGCCCTTCCCAGGAGTTTGCCATCTGGGGACATCAAGTCTTTGCACCTGTTAAACTCAGGGGTGACAGAGAACAAGTTGTCCAGTTGGTAGTACTTTCATGTTTTCCTCATGTTAACTTTCCAGAAGTTTTCCATAAAATTAACTATTCTTATTTCCCCTTCTTTGACTCAGTGTCATTTAACTAAAGAAATTCTTGTAAATTGTCCTGCGAGATTCCACTGCAATTTAAGGACAATATAAATGTGACTACTGGTACATCCTGTCCTGAAATCAACTATTTCAGTTGTAATCCCATGTAACTGCTTCTGAAGGGCAGAGTGAACTGGACAATAAATTTATTGGTGAATATTTATGCTTTAAATTGTTATAGCCAAATGTGGTCCTTTAATCTAGATGGGTGTCTTGTCCAGCAAAAAAATTCCTGGATAATACCTAGAATCAGATCTCTTTCTCTCTCTTGTTAACAATTGTCGTAAGCATGCAATCTGATCCCTTGCTAGCTTGGGTGGTGGGGTGGAGTTACGTCTCTACTAAAGGAGGTGTAAGGCACTCCTTCCCTCCTCCAGCCTACAGGTTCATCCTTGGGCAAGGTGCAACACCTGCTTTGAACACCCCCCTGCCAGAATCAGGGTCACATGAAACCATGAGAGCAGGTGGTGGATGGCCGTATAAGCAGCTGATGCATATTGGAAGTCCCTGTTATGCAACCAATGACACAAGGCAGACAATCTCTGAAGAGTATTGATAATGGCTGGGGTCATCCATCTTGTAAAAGCTCTGCCCAGAAGGAAATGGCAAACCACTTCAGTAGAAAAGTTTGCCCAGAACAATCATAGTCATGGAAAGACCATGATTGCCCATGTCATAGGACATGGCACATAACAAATAAACAACCTTGCTAGTGTATGAGAGATAGAGGGAGTCTCTGCAGTGAGGTATCAGAAGAGCCTCTCGTGAAATAACAAGACAAAGTTCTGCTTTGAGATAATAGGAGAAAGCAAAAAAGATTTATTGCTCTTAACCACTTCACTGCTCCTCAATATGCTGCCCACAAAGAGATACGACAACTCCTGCAATCAGAGACTTGGCAATGAGATAAACGTGTCAGAGATTACCCTTTGGGAGATAAAGCTGAGATGTTCAGGATCACCAATCCAGATTAAGTCAAGATTAGATAGGCACTTTGGTTAAGTGGTATTCTGTGCTGTTTTTATATGAAAATAAATGAGTAACTGACTTCCTTCTTTCCTCCTTCACAAATGTCTCTGTATCAGATTCTATTGTTACCCAAGTGCTTTTGCTTAGTCACCTTTTGCTAATTGCTAGGCCTTTAACACAATTTCCCCACTATACATGACTAATGGCTCAGTCTGCTGAAGGTTTCTCCCATTCTTCAGTAGCTGCTGCATGGGCTTCTGCTAGAAGTTAACTCTTCATCTCCTATTGCTGCCTCCTCAGCCTCACTGAGATGCAGAAAGGATTTGACCCTTAGCTTCAAGCAAATATGTACCTTGACTGGTCTGTGAGTTCTTAATTTAATTATCTTTTACACACCTCATAATATCAAAGAGGCTTGCAACTGAAGGAGGCAAGACAATGGTAGCAGCAGGTCCTCATTGGAGTCCAGGGAGGGAGAAACACCTCAGCACCTTCTAGCAATAGATGCAAGGCATCAGATAACTTCTGCTGACCTCCTGCGTTGAGAACTTACAGAGCCTTTCTGCTGACCTGTCTTCATACATCATAGAACATTTAAACACTTCAACGAATCTTTCAGAGACATCCAAACACTGCTAACTCAGACGTTATGATTAAGTAGCACAACTGACCTTAAGTGTGACACGTATTGCCAAACACATCATTGTCTTTCATTAAAAGGACTATTTAATAACTGCCATTTTTACAGTGGTTCCCTTAGTAACTGATCGAAAATGAAATGTTTACATTTATATTTTGAAATTTCCTATGAATTTTGAAATCACAATGTCTTTTAAACTTATTAAAAACTAATGAATATAATTGCTGTCAACACCACAGCCATTTGCAAACATCCCTGTCCCACAAACAGTTGTGATATGAGAGATTGGTACTGAACAAATGGCAGAGAGAATTTCACACAGTTCCTCTGAAAGAGGATTGGACTCAGTATTGTAAACATTTTATGCACAGTTTAGAATGGGAATTGAATCCTCAAGCTTCTAAATCAAGGGCTGGGTGTTGGATAGTGAGACAGGCTGAAGATGAAGCCTGCTTTCCTCATGCTAAAAGCCAAGTGATGTCTGCCTCTAGTGTGGAAGTAGCCGCTATGGAAATTCTTTTCCAGCTATCTTGCTGGTCTAATGGATATTCATTTGCCAGGGCACATGAGACTTATTGCTAACCTCAGATTTCTAGCAGAGCACCATGACCTTTCCAAATGGTCAGAGCTGTTTCCGACAAGATTAAACTTCTAAACAATACCCCTTGCTATTCTTCTTGTTGTAAACAAATGAACAATGAGGACTTGTAAGCCCCTATTTAATCAATGTAAGACAATGGGGTTATGTTAATTGGTCTTTATCAAATCAGGCAACAGTGGCTAAGTTATTTAAACCATTGTGGCCGAATTCAAGGAAGCTTGCAGACCAGGTGGGTTTTGTTGCTTAGTGCA
Organism: Mobula birostris; assembly: GCF_030028105.1. Lineage (NCBI taxonomy): Eukaryota > Metazoa > Chordata > Chondrichthyes > Myliobatiformes > Myliobatidae > Mobula > Mobula birostris. Next base: position 42,850,034 of record NC_092394.1, read on the forward strand.
TCAACATGATCACAGTTAATCAGTCAATAGTTGAGATATGAGTGTTCTGAGAGAGAGTCAACTCTCATAGAATTATTTTCAGGTGTCTGGGATCTCTGTTCAAAGAAGTTTTTAGACACACTGTGTGAATTACTTTGCCCCAGTAAAGGTATTTGAAAAACATCATGTGCAGATTATGTCTTCTAGTTGCAAAACAGTATACATGTTACAAAGCATTAAGGATGGATAGACAAGGAGTATGACTGAAAGACAGTGTGATAGAAGGATGAACTAGAATTCATTCCTCAACCTTAGATTTCCGTGATGGAATACTCATTCATTTGCAACTTGGTATGTTCTTTTAGTTTGTAAGAACTGTACCTATGTTTGGAAATCCTTTATAGTTTACAAATCTTTTGTAATTCAGAAGCCATCTGTGAGTTTTAAATGTGTTAAGAATTATTGGTTTAATTTTAAAATGTGCATCATTAAAAATAAAATATGCTTAAACTACTTTATTAGCTGGAAGTAGCTCCTCCTTGGTAGAGATGGCTGACCCATCACTCAAGTAATGGGCATTGGGAGCTTGACCTTGCCGCAGAGACTGGGCAGGGAAGTAGGCGGAGTTTCTGGAGCAGGTTGACGCAGTATAACCTCCTACAGTGAAGTTACCTGTAGATACCTATAAAGGATAGGGCTTAAAATCTTCTTTTGGATTTAGGGCTTTGTGGGTAGTGAACTCAGTCATCACACCGGTAACAGTGGTGGGCATTATTTGAGGAAGTTGCAAAGGAATGCATATGTTGAAATCCTGATAAGGAACATCTGCTCCCAGCGTGACCCTCTACTCACCTGGGCTGGAGGTCTTTAGCACAGTTGATGGCAGGAAATGTGTAAATGTTCAAAAGTGGTTGATTGTCTTCCATTCTGTCTAGGGCCAGAGTCCACATGATAAGACATTTGAGCTTCAAAATGGGCTACACTGAGGACACTGTTGAAGATACCCACACTCACCAGAATAGGTGGGAGATTCGTTCCAAAAGGTGATACCAAACAGGGTGGGAAGTTGTCCTCTGCACTTTGACATAATGCTGAAGCTCTTTGGCAGGGCTTTCACCATAACATCTCTGAACAAAATGTTCCTTGGGCGTATAATTCATCAACTAGCAAGGACAGGTCACCACTGATGAACCTAGATGAATGTCCCAAGGTATTATTTATGCAGCCCTACTGAGTGGCACTTGAAGGCTCACTTAGAGACTTTATTTTGTGTAGATACTCACTCAGCTGTTGGACAATTGTCGATCTGATAAGGAAATTGGCTAAGATGCAGGACATGGAGAGAAGAGATAAGAGACAGATACTCAGTTGGGCAGTTTCTAGTATGGATCTGTGGTTGGGCTATAATTATTCACTGTTTACAAAAGATTGGATGATGGAACAAAATCCCACAGACCCATGCTTGCCAGTGCCTGAAAGATAGGATACATTTCAAGCAGTGCAGATGGAACATTACGAAAGCTATTAAATGAAGCAAGTAGGCAAAGTGGTTTTCAGTGTAGTCAAAATGAGGTGATCCATTTTCAAATTAAAAAGGATGAAACAGAATACTTTCTAAATGGTGAAATCCTAGAAGCAGTAGAGATCTATAGACAGAAGCATTCAAGGCATTAATTTTTCAGAAAATAATAACACAGACTTGTAGAATTCCGTACTTTATCTCCAGGGAACTAGAATTCGAGATTATAAAGTTTTTTCAAGTGAAATAAAGATCTGGTCAATCATATCTATTTTGTAAACAGTTTTGGATAGTGCAACTTGGCAATTTTGTATTGGCCTCAGAAGATGTATTTACAAGAATGACACTAGAGAGTCCTGGGATAAATTACTTGGATAGATTACACAAACAAGGTTTGTATTCCCCAACTCTGGAAGGTTACGGGTGGGGTGAGTACAGATATTGAAGGGAATCAGTAGAGAAAACAGATGAAATACATTTTTTATAAGCTACACATGAAATGCTGGAACTCAGCAAGTCAGGCAACATTTACAGAGAGGAATAAGCAGCTTATGTTTCGGCTAAGACCCTTCATTAGGACCGGAAAGGAAGGGGACAGAAGCTAGAGTAAGAGCAGGTGAGGAGTAGAGAGGTGAGGGCAACCAGAATGAGGAATGGATAAAGAGAGAAAGTGGGGATCGGAGGGGGGGGGGTACAGTTAGAAATTACTAGAAGTTAGAGAAGTCAATGTTCATGCCATCAGTTTGGAATGTCGGGTGTTGCTCCTTCAACCCAAGCTTGGCCTTATTGTGGCAGTAGAGGTGGTCATTGACAGATATGTCAGAATGGGAATAGGAATTCAAATTAAAATAGGTAACTACTGGGAAAACCTGCCTTTTGCAGCAGACAGAAGCCAAGTGCTTGACAAAGTGATCCCCCAATCTGAATCGGGTCTCACCGATGTAAAGGAGGCTGCAGTGGGAGTTCCAGCTACAGTAGAAGACCCCAACAGACTCACAGCTGAAGTGTAGCCTCACCTGAAAGGACTGTTTGGGGCCCTGAAATGTGGTGAGGGAGAGGTGTAGGGGCACTGGTAAAGCTTGCAGGGATAAATGCCTCGAGGGAGATCAATGGGAGAGATGATTAGTCAAGGGAGTCACATAGTGAATGATGCCTATGAAAACCAGAAAGCGGGGGGGAGGGGGTGAGATGAACGAAATATGTGCTCAGTAGCAGGATTCCATTGAAGATGGCAGAAGTTACAGAGAATGATGTGTTCAATACTGAGACTTGTGGGGTCTAATCTAATCTAATAGGCATCCATTAGTCTCATGAGACCATGGATTTGCACCTTGGAAAGTTTCCAGGGCGCAGGCCTGGGCGAGGTTGTATGGAAGACCAGCAGTTGCCCATGCTGCAAGTCTTCCCTCTCCACGTCACCAATGTTGTCCAAGGGAAGGGCATTAGGACCCATACAGCTTGGCACCAGTGTCGTCGTAGAGCAATGTGTGGTTAAGTGCCTTGCTCAAGGACACAACATGCTGCCTCAGCCAAGGCTCGAACTAGCAACCTTCAAATCACTAGATGAATGCCTTAACCACTTGGCCATGCGCGTGGGATAGTAGGAAAGGAAAAGTGGAACCCTATCCCTCTTTTCAGGGTGGGAGGATGGGGTCAGGGCAGATATACAGAAAACATAGGTGAGGGCAGCATCGATCATGACGGAAGGGAAGCCCCATTCTTTGAAAGAAAAAGAGGACATCTCAGATGTTCTAGAATGAAATTCTCATCCTGAGAACAGATGCACTGGAGATGGAGGAACAGGGAGAAGGGACTAGCTTTATTACAAGTGACGGAATGGGATAAGGTATAGTCAAGATACTGTAGCTATGAGAGTCAGTAGGTGGGTAAAAGAGAGATCAAGTAAAGGGAGAGAGAAGTCAGAGATGGACCATGTCATTTCGAGGGCAGGGTGGACGTTGGAGGCAAAGTGGATGAAATTGATGAGCTCAGCATGGGAAGTAGCACCAATGCTGTTGCCAATGAAGTGGACAAACACTTGGAGAGTTACCGGTGTAGGCCCAGACATGAACTGTTCCATGCAGCTGACAAAAAGGCAGGCATGGCTGGGGCCCAAGTGGGTTGCTTGGAGAAAGTCGGAGGAGCCAACAGAGAAATTGTTGAGTGCAAGAATCACTTCTGGCAAACGAGGGAGGATGGTGGTGTAGGGTAACTGGTTAGGTCTGTTATCCAGGGTTGTGACCCTAAAAATGGGGGTATATGAGGCTTTGTGGCATAGGTTGGCCCTTTTAGGAGTGACAGAGGTTTGGAAATCCCTTCCACATATAACATGAGAAAAATTGTTTGTTTAAATCTAAACCCAATAGACTTCGTTTAAACAAAATGGGGCAAGTGCAATCACATAGAGCTAAGTTAGAGACAGGCCTGAATGCTGAAACAGATTAAATAACAAGTTCCTTTGTTGCTACGTAACTGTGTAAAACTGCTTATGATTAGCCAGTAAATTAACTTTCTTACAACACACATCAAAGTTGCTGGTGAACGCAGCAGGCCAGGCAGCATCTCTAGGAAGAGGTACAGTCGATGTTTTGGGCCAAGACCCTTTGTCAGGACTAACTGAAAGAAAAGCTAGTAGAGATTTGAAAGTGGGAGGGGGAGGGGGAGATCCGAAATGATAGGAGAAGACAGGAGGGGGAGGGATGGAGCCAAGAGCTGGACAGTTGATTGGCAAAAGGGATATGAGAGGATCATGGGACAGGAGGCCTAGGGAGAAAGAAAGGGGGAGGGGGAAGCCTAGAGGATGGGCAAGGGTTATAGTGAGAGGGACAGAGGGAGAAAAAGGAGAGAGAGAAAAAGAATGTGTGAATATAAATAAATAACAGATGGGGTACGAGGGGGAAGTGGGGCAGCAGAAGTTTGAGAAGTCAATGTTCATGCCATCAGGTTGGAGGCTTTAAATTAACTTTCTTAGTAAGGTCTGTCTTGCGGTAGAGCTGGGAAATGATCACCACTCTGTAGAGGTGCTTCAAATAAGGAAGCTGATGATGGTACTCCTCTGAGCTCTCTGCTTCCCAGTGATTTTACTGCCAAGGCAGACCCAAAAGAACAGAAAAAAGCAGTTAGGATGGTTATGGAGAAATAGTCACTGACACTGGAATTCTGAACTAGAAACAGAAAATGCTGAATGGATTATAATGAAGGTTCCCAGGCCTGAAACATCAATTGTTTCATTTTCCACAGACACTGCCTAACTGCTGTGCATTTCTAGCACTTTCTGTTTTTACGATGGGAAAGATGTACACCAGCCTGCTTGTTTGCTGAGGGGGAGCAAGCAGCTATAAATGCAGGCATCCTGCTGAGTTAATTCAGCAGGCTCTCCAAAGCCCAAATCCACTGGCTCTGCCTCGAGCACTAATTTACAAGCTCTCTTATTCTGCTGGGTTTAAGATGACGATTTTGCAGACTGTGCCAGGACGTACGAGGTGAACGAGAGGCTGCTTCATGAGGAGACGAGAAGGAGAGCTCGGAGTGAGGAAGTGGGTGGGTGTAATTCGGTTTGTCAGTGTATGATTCAGAAGGTAAAGACAATTTGAGAGTGTAGGGGCGGAAGGACAGGCAAGGGTTCCTTTCCTCTCTTCATATTACATCCTCCCGTTCGCTTACACCCTGGAACAGTCTGCAATATCATCTGAACCCTGCGGAAACGAAAGCTTGCAAGTCAATTCTCGAGGCAGAGCCAGTGGATACGGGCTTTAGAGAGACTGCTGAATTAACTCAGCAGGGTGCCTGTATTTCAAGTTGCTCATTTTCCCCCTCGGTAAACAAGCACCAATCACAAGCTGGTGAAGAATGTTCTGCCCCCATAAGATCATTCTCAATACACTCATCCTGAACTCAACCCAGCTCACAGGATGATGCCAACTTGCCAGAAAGATCCATTCCTGTCTGGCTGGCAGTGGAACTGAGGGCTCCTGTAACGTGATTAATTTCCACTGCACCTTAAATCGCTCTGCCTGAACTTCTGAGGGAACAATGGACGATCTGACTGCTCTCCTAATCATCAGCTCACTTGCCATACTGCCCTTGCTGAGGTGCTGCAACATCAACTAGACAGTCAGCCAAGCTCCATTCAAAAATGATAGGAGAGTCAGGATATAACATCCTAGCTCCTTGGGTTTATTGCAGACTCAAAGGCATGATATAGCAAATAAGGAGTGAAACTGAAAAACAAGAAAATATAGTGCAATTATCACATTGTTCTATTTACACAAATAAATTCTTATAGGCATCTGTTAGTCTCCTGAGACCATGGATTTGCACCTTGGAAGATTTCAAGGGTGCAGGCCTGGGCAAGGTTGTATGGAAGACCGGCAATTGCCCATGCTGTAAGTCTTCCCTCTCCACGCCACCGATGTTGTCCGAGGGAAGGGCATTAGGACCGATGTCGTCGCAGCACCGGTGTTGTCGCAGAGCAATGTGTGGGTAAGTGCCTTGCTCAAGGACACACATGCTGCCTCAGCCAAGGCTCGAACTAGCGACCTTCAGATCACTAGATGAATGCCTTAACCACTTGGCTATGCGCCAACACACACAAATAAATATACACAGATAAATAAGAAACACAAACATGAGGAATTCTGCAGATGCTGGAAATTCAAGCAACACACATCAAAGTTGCTGGTGAACGCAGCAGGCCAGGCAGCATCTATAGGAAGAGGTACAGTCGACGTTTCAGGCCGAGACCCTTCGTCAGGACTAACGAAGGGTCTTGGCCTGAAACGTCTACTGTACCTCTTCCTATAGATGCTGCCTGGCCTGCTGCGTTCACCAGCAACTTTGATGTGTCAGATAAATAAGAACTTGGATAAGTTTCCTACAGGTAAATATTATAAGATTCCAACAAGTAAACACTACAGGTAAATAATATGTGCAAACCATTAACATCTAGGTTAGTGTCTGATAAATTTGAAAATAACATCCTATTTCAGCAAGATCTTATTAACACCTTTAGATTTATTTCTAAACAATATTACATCAATTTACAAGCAATGCTTCAGGTGAGGAAACAACAGGATGGCTTTACATAGAATCTTCTTTCACTCCCAAAGTAACCTCCTGGCTTCCTGCCAGCCAATGTGCTTTTATACTTACTGCTTCCTGTCTGCATGGAAAGTGACCTAATACAGAGCTGAAACTGCTCATTAAAATAGAAGCTGAATGTGTTTAGCATAAATCAGTTGCCTGAAAGACAGAAACGCACACCGATTGAATTTATTTTCTGATGAGACCTTGGCGTACATCTCGGAGTGAGGTTGCTCATGCCCTGCTATGTAAAAAACCGCCTTTATGGTGGGCACTGAAATGAATGGATGTGTTCCCTTCTTTCCTCCCATATTCCAAAGATGTACTGGCGGATTAATGGCTGCTGTAACTTACCACAAAGTCGTCGTTGTGGCTATCCCTCGAGGTCAAGGATGATGGTCTTCACTCTGAAGAAGTGGCCCAAAGAGTGAAGACACCTGTGCGTGTATTTGTTTATCGTGTACTTGATGTTGCACTCCAAGAAGCACACGATACTTCACAAATCAACCAACTGATTCCAATGGCATGGAAACCACAACGATTGGAACTGATGGATTTGTTGCAGCCTTCATCCGCCTTCACAGCCGTTGAGTTCGAAGTAACTTTGTCCACCTGTTCCACCGTTGTGGTCTTGGTTGGATTGTTCTTTGTCGGGGATCTCACCCTCGACCTTACCGCCATGGGTGACCCTACCAGGAGCATAGCTCCAGACGGCATTGCTCTCGGGATCACAGGACCACACAAGCTTCTCCACCAAGACAAGATGAAAATCCACAGAGAAGACCACAAAGTAAAAAGGAATCAAAGAGGAGTTAATGGACATGTGTGCAACAGAGTCAGTTGCAGGATTTGGGATAATAAGGATGTTAGAATAGACCCAGTGGGGAGCTGGCATAGAGGTGAACAGGCAGACTGGACCCCTTCCATGTCAGTAAAGGTATATGTGGCATTTGGCTGGGATAGACTCACCCATTTATTTCAAGTACTCATCCCATATGTGGCCTCTTGAAGAGCAGAGTTATGAGCAAGTGAAGAAATCAGACCTTCATATAGTGCTCCACTTTACATAGAACAGTACCGCACATTTTAGGCTCTTGAACCCTTTTAACTCACTCCAACATCAATCTAATCCTTTCCTCCCACACGGTTCTCAATATCCTTTCACCCATTTGCCTATCCAAGAGTTTCTTAAATGTCCTTAATCCGTTTGTACCATCACCCTCAGTGGTGCATTCTGTAGACCTCACCCAAGGGCTCTGGGGTGCCACGGCAGCATAGTGGTTGGCGCAATGTTTGGGGCATCAGAGTTCAGAGTTCGATCCCGGTGTCCCCTCAGGGAAGTTTGTCCGTTCTCCCTGTGGAGCGCGTGGATTTTGTCAGGGTGCTCTAGTTCCCTCCCACCGTCCATAGGTGTACCGGTTAGTGGGTTAATTGGTCATTGTAAATTGTCCCATGATTAAGTCAGGGCCCGTCAGGGATTGCTGAGTGGCGCATCTCAGAGGGCCGAAAGGGCGCATTCCGCGCTGTTTCTCAAAATAACATATATAATTAATAAAATAATCTGTGAAAGCTGTGTGAACTGGTATTGAAAAGCAGCCATTGGCCAAATGGAACTGAGCTACAGGAGTTAGAATGCCCCTCACATTTAAGACTTGATAATTCAGCTAACATTGTTCTACATATAAGCCAGCTATTCATTATTCTATATAGTTGTTTATTTTAGGATCCAACCATAAAAGGTCAGACCAGAATTTATTGCTTCCCCTTTATTGCTTTAGAAGAGGTGATGCCCAACTGAATTCTGCAGTCACCCCAGAGCAGGTATCAGATGTTGCTGCTAGGGAGCCTCAGGATTCAGTGCCAGTGACGTTAGAGGAAAAGAGATCATTTTCCAAATTATGATGGTGTGTGGTTAGGGAGGTCCTGCGAGGAATGGTGTTCCTGAATGCCAGCTGACCTCCCTCGGACCAGTTTTGATACTTTTGGTACAACTGAATGAACTACTCTATCATGTCAGCATGGAGACGAGGACAGAGTGTCCTCGAGGACGAGGACAGGTAGTTTGTGACCGAGAAGGATTTTTATTACATAACAACACACAAAAATCCAGAGGAACTCAGCAATTCAAGAAGTGTCGTGGATGGAAATAGACAATCAACACTTTGGGTCAATACCTTTCAAGTGGACTGAAAGATAGAAGGGGGATGGTCAGTGGAAAAAGGTGGAGGGAAGTGGTAGAACAAGTGAGGAGAGGCGATAGACAGATGGTGGAGGCGAGAGTGGAGATAGTGAGGTGATAGGTGAGGGGGACAAGGGGCTGAAGATTATAAAATCTGATAGAAGAGGAAGGTGAAACATGGAACCAAGGGATGGATGTGGGGAGGGCAGACAGAAACAGCATGAGGAGGAGTTTGCAAATAATTGAAGAGTGGCTTTTGTGACAATTAAGTAGTTTCCTGGTCACTATTATTGAAAATGGATTTCCTTTTGTTTAATTCTGGTTATTTAATCAAGTGATTTGAAATTCCACATGATCCCATGCAGCTGAATTCTTTCATCCTGTTGGCTTCCCAGCCCAGTGGTTTAACCAACCACTGCTCCACCAACTAGATTCTAATCAATTAGATTCTAGGCTCTGCCTATCTGAATAACTGCTGTCTTACTTGTAAGCAAACTCACTGGATTAGATTGCTGTGCTATTTTTTTTCATTTTAGAATATGATGATCCATGTCACTTATCTGGCAGCAAATAAAACGTTATGTAAACTTACTACATTCAAAGGATGTGTGTAAGGGGCATGAATCCTGAAGATATAACACTTTCACATCCACACAACAGCAGTCTGGTAATTTTACAGCCAGACAAACCCTCACGTCCACCAGCATTTTGTTCCTTTTGTGCTCTAAAACTGTAATCTATAGATTTCCTCTATGTGTCCTTGACTGGGAAGCTAATTCCATACTTGACAGTCTGAATCCTTTCTTGTAAAAATCAATTTGTTAATTCTTTTGCTGAGTAAGTTGATTTGATTAGCTATTGAAACGATGCTACTCTGAAGGACAGACACAGAATAAAGGCCAGGAAAAAGTGAAAGAGCAATATTAAAAATATTCACTCTCAGACAGTAACAGATCATTACACCTAATTAAGCTGCTTGAACATCCCGAAATTCTTTCAATGACAGAAGGATTTATGGATATGGTCTCTTGAACAGGGTGCATGCAGTCAATGTTTGCAACACTCCTCATTCAGTCTGCAAATGGGTGGACTCCGTAATTATCACGATTGTACCATAGGATTTAATGTCTCTTGCTGGGGAAATTATGCTCAACACACACATAGAGCTGTGTGAGTGCAGGTTTTCAAAGGCAATGTGCCAGTCAGTACAGTGTCAAAGCATGAGACCATGCTGCAAAAGGGGAATACAATACAGTGCCCTTGAGGTTAATGAAACTATATGCTAGCCTGCAAATTAATTACCGATCCAGATAGAATATTGTTACAAATTGATTGCTATAACATGCAGACTTTGCATTAAGAACAGTCAGTTTGTTTCCATGCTTCTGGAGGAGAGGCTTTTTTCTTTACAGTAGATTCATTACTATTAGAGAGTTTTTGAATGTGAATTTCCTTCGTAAATTTCTTACAAGATAATTTTTCTGATCTCTAATTCCTCATAGGTGTGAAGTTATAAGACCATAAGATGCTGCACAGGAGCAGAATTAGGCCATTTAGCCCGTTGAGTCTGTTCTTGCCATTTCCTTCTTAGCCCCAGTCTCCTGCCTTCTCCCTATAGCCCTTCGAGCCCTGACTAATCAAGAATCTATCAACCTCTGCCTTAAATATATCCAATGACTTGGTCTTCGCAGGGCCTGTGGGAACGAATTCCAAAGATTCACTACTCTCTGGCTAAAGAAATTCCTTCTCATCTTTGTTCTAAATGGAAGTATCTCTATCCTGAGGCTGTGTCTTCTGATCTTAGACTCCCCCACCATAGGAAACATCCTCTCCACATTCAGAAAGTTTCAATGAGGTCACTGCTGAGTCTTCTGAATTCCAATGAATACAGGCCCAAAGCCATCAAACTCTCCTCACATGACAAGCCTTTGAATCCTGGAATCATTTTTGTGAAACTCCTTTTAACCCACTCCAAAGTCAGCCCATCCTTTCTTAGATACAGGGCCCAAAGCTGCTCACAATACTCCAACTGAGGCCTCACCAGTGCCTTTTATAGCCCGAACATTGCATAGACAAATAATTCAGCCATTAGAACTTTTGTGGGAACTGCTTGCGGACAAATTGTTTGCTGTGTTTCGTACATCACAACAGTGACTAAATTCAAGATTTACTTAATTGGCTGTGGAGCATTTTGGGTTTTCCTGAGTAAAGGAAGCGGTGGCGTTCGTGGTTGTGGTGGGAGCAAAGAAAAGAAAAGCAAATCAGGTCCTCAAATTCATTAGCTGGCAGATTAAGCAGGCTGTGAGGAAAGTTCAAGCCATTTTACAGGCTCCCATGCAAAGAATGACCATTTGAGAGATAAACTGGAGGTCAACTGAAGCCCATAGGATTATAGACCAACAGAAGAATAAAAGCACATAGGAATAAAGAGTTTTAGGACTTAACTGTGCTGTTGAGGAGGCCATTTGAAATAAGAAAACAATTAGTCAAACAAAACAGCAGACGCTTAGTTCACTTGTCTGGTTATAACTGTTTAAAAACGAGCTGATGCTTGTCCAATACTTAGGGAGTCCTTTATACCAGGTACCGTCTTTCAGATGAATCATTAATGTGAGACCACTCTTGCTCCTTCAGAGACGATACACCTAGACAATAAAAGCACTTAAGGCTTCCTGATGAGGATTCCTTCATCTGACTACCAACAAAAGGAGTTTGTAACACACTGTTTTGAGATTTCTAAGAATAATGAGAGCTTCACTGGTTGTAAAATTTTAAGGGATTGTGCCCGAGGAAGATCAATAAGGAAGGAACATCAAATAGATATCTTTATGTCCCAGCAGTTCCAGTCAGAGTATGGAATTTGATTCTTAGGTCTATTATTTTGAGCTTTGGATATAGATTGGAATTGGATTTAAGAACATCAGACCATAATTTAGGGTGATTTCAGATAGCAAAGAATGAAAGCATAAAGATATCGACTTGAATACGACATTTGAATTCGAGTAGAATGCATAAATTAATATTAACGTTTTATTTTATTGGTGCATAGATAAGATGAATAACTTGCTGAGAAACAAACAGCTTATTTCACAAAGATGCTTAACCTGTACGTCCCATTTCAGCTATAATGATTTGGGGTTTACATCTGTGCTCTTGTACCTTTTATATTCAAGGTCGAATGTTATTATTGAAATTTTTTATGGTGCAACAACAAGTTAGACCTTATCAAATTAAATGATAGAGAATCTACACTCCATTTTCCAACTCCCAATTTTTATTTCAATTGACTGCAGTGATGATAAAAATTGGAGGGTAGCGAAATGGACAGCCACATTCCCGAGGATAAATTGTTGCATATTTTACCGGTAAAGGTCTTACTAGAGATCTTACCAGAAATATAAACATATGAAGAACTGTTGAAACCTTAGAGCCAGACAAGACAAATTAAAGCCTAATTTAAAGGACTCAAAACAAATGTCAGAAGCTCATTTTTAAATGTTCCAAGTTTAGTCACTAATCTCTGGCTCTGTCTTAATAGTGAAAAAGAACTAATTTCTTTCAGCACTGTGGAAAATTACAGCTATTTTGGCAGTTCTTACAGTTTATTCATGCATCAGCAGTTTCTTCCAAACTAGGCAGAGAAATGAATTTTAAAACTATAATTCTACGGCCTTTGTAATTGGGCATGCATTTTAAACAGAACGATGTAGCTTGCGCAGTGCAACGCATGAAGTCCTCGCTTCATTAGCCCAAATACCAAGAAGTAATCTGCTAAACCAGATAAATACCAGCCACGGCAACTAAATATTAAAATTATCTGTTTTGTGGAAAATAACTTATTTTTTAAAAATGCCAGAGCTGATCGGTCACAAGAGGAACGTAGTACTTGCTCACAGCTCATGAATTGGAACTTGCTATTGATTTTGAAATTGTCAGAAGTTAAAGTAATTTCATTTAAAAATGTTAAACAATGCAATTGAATTTGCAGAAGTATTGATTTTTATTCTGGCCATTGCAATCAATGAACTCAGTCTAATTTGACAAAGACTATGACATGCCTAGATTCAAAATATGAACCTAATGAATTCCCTACACAAACATAAATTGTTATCCAACACAAGATTCATCTTTATGTGGGCTATACCTGAAGATCTAACTTGCCAACATCTGTTTAAATAGGATTACAAGAATCATTTTATTTCAGCTGTGGAGAAATTTTAGAAAATAAATCAACAAAAACATTGTCGGAATCTGGAGAAATTTGAGCTGATGAAAACGTCACAGCATCAGTTTGTAACAACCAAATTATGTTTAACTAATTAAATTTTCTGATGAGGTTATAAAGAAAGTTGATAAAGGGTATGTTGTAGTTGTTGTTTACATGGACTTTTTATCTCACACATTCCCTGTGGAACATCATTGGTTTCAGCTTGCCAACCAGAAAAATACTCATTTATGTCTATTCTTCATTGTCTGTAAGATGTCAATCTTCTATCCACTCCAAAATATTACCTCCTTCATATCCACAATAACTATTGTTGCAGGAACCTTATCAAAATTGCTTACAGATGCTTATCATTAACAAGTCAAGCTATGTTTGCTGAGAGAAACAGAAATAGTTCCTCTCTCCACCAATGCAGGCAACAACTGCGGTATTCTATTTTGCAATGGCAAATACAGATGGACTTCATTTGGATCTTTCACTGACCCAAAAATCTACAAAGACGTCATCTGGAAATGTCCCCCACACCACCTGCAGCATGTTGGATTGAAGGTTGCAAGAGTTAAAGGTGACCTAGTTTTATGGAGAAAGGAAAATAGATGTTCAGGCAGGAGATGAAATACTCATCCTTGCAGCTGGAGGTTACAGAATACTGCATCAGCATGTCAGTGAAAACAAGGGCAGAGACCAGAAAAAAAAATGGCACATGGCTTTGGTGTTGGGTCTGTAAGTTGACTAGAGCTAGGTTGCAACACACATAAAAGTTGCTGGTGAACGCAGCAGGCCAGGCAGCATCTCTAGGAAGAGGTGCAGTCGACGTTTCAGGCCAAGACCCTTTGTCAGGACTAACTGAAGGAAGAGTGAGTAAGGGATTTGAAAGTGGGAGGGGGAGGGGGAGATCCAAAATGATAGGAGAAGACAGGAGGGGGAGGGATGGCGCCAAGAGCTGGACAGGTGATAGGCAAAAGGGATCCTCTCGTATCCTTCAGTTAGTCCTGACGAAGGGTCTCGGCCTGAAACGTCGACTGCATCTCTTCCTAGAGATGCTGCCTGGCCTGCTGCATTCACCAGCAACTTTTATGTGTGTTGCTTGAATTTCCAGCATCTGCAGAATTCCTGTTGTTAGAGCTAGGTTGCTATGTTTCTTGGCTCCACTTCTCTTTCCACAGATGCTGCCTGACCTGTGCAGTATTATCAGCATTTTCTGTTTTACTTCAAGTTTCCAGCAATGTTAGTTTCTTTTTTAGTTTCCAAAATTGTCAGCAGTTTGATTCAGGATAGGACAGTGACTAGGATGGGGAAAATATTGTTTCACAATTGCCATTCTTTTAACACAGCACCATTTTACATACAGTACAATAAAATGAACGTAAACTGTGCAAGATGGGATCTCTTTCAATTAGAACAGAGATTAATTGCCCCATATGCCTGCATGGAAAGAGTTACAATCTACTCTGCCTTGGTTCCATTACTTTACCTTGTTGCAGGAGCTGGTAAACATTGTGTTTACCAGTATATATTTTAAGCGCATACTTCAGTTTATCAATGAATGGAAGAGTGGTGCCACATAACACAGAACAGAAATGGTTACTTCGGCCACTATATCTGCACAGACCCTGATGCCAATCTAAGCTCATTCATCTGCCTGCACACAGACCATACCCCTCTATCCCTGCCTGTTTAATAGTCTGTCTATCATAGAATCACACAGCACCAAAACTGGATCTTCAACCTACAGTCAAGTACTTACCTGTACCAATTCCATTACCAGCACTTGATCAATGGTCTTTGATGTTTTGGTGATTTAAGTACCCATCTTCATACTTGTTAAATGCTGTGAGAGCCCCTGCCTTTATCACTCACTCAGACAGTGCAATTGAATCTCCAATCGCTTTCTGAATGGGGATCTTCTTCAGATCGTGTGAGTGCGAGGCTGAGTTGAGGGTCAACATGTGTGAGTGCGAGGAGAGGTTGAGGCACGTTCGAGGCAAAGTCAGGGTGAGCGGAGCGCTGCAAAGTTGGAGCGGAGGAGGGGCAGTTTCGAGGCCCGTCCACCTAAACCAAGGACGAGGTTTGATTGATCCAAGTGTCAGGCTGATTTGGAAAGGTCGGGGTCTGGCCAAAATGTGGCCGGGTCCAGGCCCGGAGTGTATCGATGCAACAGACCACAAGATCCTAGTGTGAAGAATGACCTGATGTTTAGACCCCAGGCCAGATGGATTGAAAAGGCAGGATGTCGGGGCCAGAGGTGAGGGTCGGGCCAGTGCTGCTTGATGCTCCACCATTTCTACTCAGCTCTGCACTGAACTGAGGGTGGGGCTGTGGCCTGCTCCAGGCTTCACATTTGTGGACTCTCTTTTGTTCTAAATGCTATTTGCCTACTTTTATTGATTGCACGATTTGTTTTTTTTCCTCTCTCTCTCTCTCTCTCTGCACATCACTTTTTAATGGGTTCTTTTGGGTTTCATTGTTTTGTGGCTGCCCGCGAGGAGGTGAATCTGAAGGTTGTATAATGTATACATACTTTG
Source organism: Mobula birostris (assembly GCF_030028105.1). Lineage (NCBI taxonomy): Eukaryota > Metazoa > Chordata > Chondrichthyes > Myliobatiformes > Myliobatidae > Mobula > Mobula birostris. Next base: position 42,865,543 of record NC_092394.1, read on the forward strand.
ATAATAAATGTAGTTTGAACTTTGAACTCACCTTAAACCTATGCCCTTAACTTTTATACATCCCTGCTGTGGGGAAAAGTTTCTTCCTATCTACTCAAACTTGGCCCATCATAATTTTGTATTCCTCTATCAAATCGCCCTTCAGCCTCTTTCACCCCGAGTAAAGTAAACCTGGACTATCTAATGTGCTTGAGTGGCCACAAGTAACCAGAGGCTCTGATTTAGATCACCTTTTGTTTTGGGAGCTGAAAAGTGTAGCCTCCTGTTGTAGCCAGAACCTGTAGTTACGTTCACAACCATGGCCCCATTTTTCAGACAGCTAGTACAGTACACCATCATCCTTGCTTTTAATCCTTCCTTCTTTCACAACATAATCTTTCTCTAGTTAATGGAGACCACTCAACTAAGAATCATTCCAGCTTTTAGGAGATAGCAATGAATAGATCTTCTTGACCAAATCTAAAGTAGAAGTGAAAGTTGATCGTGGTTATATTAAAATTAAACTTTAAGTAGAGCTTTAATTGTGAGAAATACTAAAACAATTATTTTTGACAGTAGCCATGACAACATCCAGGAATGATAAAATGTAACAGTACAGATGGTTCTTTCTCTCAAATTGGTCCTCCCTCCTTAGTTTGCAGTAATGATATACTTGTGCAAAACAAACATCCTCCACCTCCCACCAGCTGAACCAAAGGCCTAAATGTAATTCTATTTTTGCAGAACAGCAATTACAGTAAGAGCTTTAGCATTTAACCCTATCAGTCCCACTAGGTATCCCTGAGGTAATATTCTCTCTCTCTCTCACACAGACACACACACACGCACACACACAGAGTTTAAAGGGGATGCTACCTTATTCAATCTTTTTTTGAACCTATTTGATTCATTGGCACTTCTCTTCTTGTCAAACCATCCTTAAGATCTGCTGAGATTTATTTCTGACTCTTTTGCCCTGCTCACTCTCAAGTGTTTCTGTTCCTTCAAAACATCTCAGAGTGATAGTGTCATGCAGTCTTGAAACAGATCTTTCAGCTCCCTGAATCCGCACCATCCATCAAGCTTCCGGTTTAATACTGATCCGACATCAACCCATTTGATTCGCTCCTCATTTCCTTCAACTGCCCCTCCCCTCAGAATCTATCATTCACCTACACACTAGGAGAAATTTGCAATGATCAATTATTCTATGTTTGGGTTGTGGGAAGAAACCAGAGCACCCTGGAGAAATCTGTGTTGTCACCAGAAGTATGCCCGAGCTCCACATTGACAGCTCTGGAGGTAAGGATCAAACCCAGGTTGCTGGAGAGGTGAGGCAGCATCTCCTCCATGGCTCTGCTAACAAGTATTGACCGCGGTTCACTTCCAGGAGGAAATCTCATTCCTTAGTAAGTGGCTCAGGCTCCAACTCATCCCATGTGGATTGCAGCTGAA